>NC_066560.1:1688606-1748606 GCF_024679095.1 Eriocheir sinensis
TGCGGCAGTCCCCCCTTTGAGACACAATCCCACAATGAAACCTACAAACGCATCTGTACTGTCGATATAAGGTTCCCCTCCCATGTCTCGGCAAAAGCAAGGGACCTTATTCTCAAGGTGTGTTTGTGTGTGCATGTGCATGCTTGAGTAGCAGTAGCAGTAGTAGTACAGGTTGAGAATCACTTATCCGAAAATCCTGGGACCGAAAGGTTTTTTTTTTTTTTTTTGTTGTTTTTCCTCCAGCCCCTTTTGACATTTTCAACAATATCTTTACACCACAGAGCACACAACATGTGGTAATCACAATGAGTAACGAGCGAAGGTATTACTGTGGCAACTGCTGACAACAAACTAACGAATAGCAGCACACCAGGGGCGAGATTCTCGAAGGTTACGTTCTCGTCAACCTACTTGGTCTTAACTTAAGTGGTCCTTACGATCACGTACGAAGGCTAATTCTCAAAGGGGAGCTGCGATGTGATGTCATTAGAGTTGCCAGCGAATCACAGCTGCTTCTTCAGGTGGGTGAGCCAGCCAATCACGAGCCATGCCTCACGCTTGCCACAGCGATGAGTCACCCTCTTCCTCTCACAACTGCCTGCCTTGACGAGACAGTTGCTACGTACTCATTAAATAACAATGCACACGTGAATGACTTACATTTTTCATCTGTCACTGTTCTCTCACACTTTATTTAGGCTTTCCGGAGCACAATCATTCAGCCACGGGAAGCAGTGACAGAAGTCTGATGAGCTGTGTGACACTAGAGTATGTTGAGGGAAGTTTTGCCTTTGTAATGGCATTGCACACAAAAGTGATTAAACAAGCATCTCTTGTTGATTGCTCACTGTAATAGATATATTTACTTATTGAACACATGTTCTTATTTTCATGTTGGGAAACGCTAATTATAATGCATTTCATGTAAATTAGGGAGACCTCGTAAGGCTTACGACTGCACCTGACCCATCCTTAACTTATGTGCACAGTTAAAATCATGTAACGGGTGAAGGCACGGCGTTGTCGTAGGTGTGGCTTAAGAGCTTGTAAGAGTTTCAAGAATCTTGCCCCAGAGTTGCCAGGTCGTGGACTGTGTTCCCGCCCAATCCCATCCCAAAAGCTGCTGAAAATCTGCGACCTTGGTCTCAAAAAACTCGGATTTTGGAGGTTTTTGGATTTTTGAGTTTCGAATAAAGGATTCTCAACCTGTTGTAGTATTTTATTATTATTATTATTATTTCTTTTTTTACAGCAGAGGAGTCAGTTCAAGGGCATAAAAAAAAGGTAACAAATGTAAAAAAAAAAAAGCCCGTTACTCACTGCTCCTAAAACGAGTTAGAGGAGTGCCCGAAAGAGAGGTCAATTTCAGGAGGAGAGGTGTCCTGATACCCTCCCCTTGACAGAGTTCAGGTCATAGGCAGGAGGAAATACAGATGAAGGAAGATTGTTCCAGAGTTTACCAGTGTGAGGGATGAAAGAGTGAAGATGCTGGTTAACTCTTGCGTAAGGGATTTGGACAGTTAAGGGATGAACTTGAGTAGAAAGTCGTGTGTGGCGAGGCCGCGGGAGGGGGGGAGGCATGCAGTTAGCAAGTTAAGAAGAGCAGTCAGCATGAAAATATCGATAGAAGATAGAAAGAGAGGCAACATGGCAGTGAAATTTAAGAGGCAGAAGACTATCAGTAAGAGGAGGAGAGCTGATGAGACGAAGAGCCTTAGACTCCACTCTGTCCAAGAGAGCTGTGTGAGTGGAGCCCCCCCCACACGTGAGATGCATACTCCATACGAGGGCGGACAAGGCCCCTGTAAATGGATAGCAGCTGTACAGGGGAGAAGAACTGGCGGAGACGGTACAGAATGCCCAGCCTCGAGGAAGCTGATTTAGTAAGAGAAGAGATATGAAGTTTCCAGTTGAGATTTTGAGTTAAGGATAGACCGAGGATGTTTAGTGTTGAAGGTGACAGCTGAGTGTTGTTGAAGAATAGGGGATAGTTGTTTGGAAGATTGTGTCGAGTGGATAGGTGGAGAAACTGTGTTTTTGAGGCGTTGAAGGACACCAAGTTCTTCTTGCCCCAATCGGAAATAATAGTAAGGTCTGAAGCTAAGCTTTCTGCCGCCTCCAGCCTGGAATCATTTAGTTCCTGTTGGGTGGGTCTTCTATTAAAAGAAGTTGAGTAATGCAGAGTAGAGTCATCGGTGTAAGAATGGATAGGAGAGTTCGTTTTGGAAAGAAGATCATCAATGAACAAAAGAGAGTGGGAGATAGGACAGAACCTTGCAGAACACCACTATTAATAGGTTTAGTGGAAGAACAGTGACCATCTACCACAGCAGAAATAGAACGGTCAAAGAGGAAACTGGAGATAAAGGTACAGAGAGAAGGATAGAAACCGTAGGAGGGTAGTTTGGAAAGCAAAGATTTGTGCCAGACCCTATCAAAGGCTTTTGATATGTCCAGCGCAATAGCAAAGGTTTCACTGAAACGGCTAAGAGAGGATGACCAAGAATCAGTTAGGAAGGCAAGGAGATCACCAGTAGAACGCCCCTTGCGGAACTATACTGGCGATCAGACAGAAGGTTAGGAGTGGAAAGGTGCTTTTGAACCTTCCATTTAAGGATTGATTCAAAAGCTTTAGATAGACAAGAAAGCAAAGCTATAGGACGGTAGTTTGAGGGATTGGAACGGTCACCCTTCTTAGGCACAGGCTGTACAAAGGCATACTTCCAGCAGGAAGGAAATGTAGATGTTGACAGGCAGAGGCGAAAGAGTTTAACCAGGCAGGGTGTCAGCACGGAAGCACAGTTTTTAAGGACAATAGGAGGCACTCCATCGGGTCCTTCTGAGAATTGAGGCCAGAGAGGGCATAGAAAACATCATTCTTAAGAATCATAATAACAGGCATAAAGGAGTCAGAGGGGGGATGAGTAGGAGGAATATGCCCAGAATCATCCAGAGTGGAGTTTTTTTAGAAAGTTTGAGAGAAGAGTTCAGCCTTAGAGATAGATGAGACGGCGGTGCTGCCATCAGGACTAAGGAGAGGAGGGAAAGATGAAGAAGTGAAATTGGAGGAGATGTTTTTGGCTAGATGCCAGAAGTCATGGGAAGATTTAGAAAAAGCAAGGTTTTGGCATTTTCTTTCAATGAAGGAGTTTTTGGTAAATCGGAGAATGGATTTGGCACGATTCCGGTTAGCGGGAGTTCGAAGGCTCTGGTACCTTTTGTGAGCTGCCTCTCTATCTTTGACAGCACGAGAACAAGCGTGATTAAACCAAGGCTTTTTAGCATGGGGAGTAGAGAAAGTGCGTGGACTGTATACCTCCATTCCAGAGACAATCACCTCTGTGATGCGCTGGGCACAAACAGAGGGGTCTCTATCCTGGAAGCAGTAATCATTCCACGGGAAATCGGAAAAGTACATCCTCAGGTCGTCCCACCGAGCTGAAGCAAAATGCCAGAAGCATCGCCTCTTCGGTGGGTCCAGAGGATGTACAGGAGCGATAGGACAGGATACAGAAATAAGGTTGTGATTGGAGGAGCCCAACGGAGAGAACAGTTTGACAGAGTATGCGGAAGGGTTAGAGGTAAGGAAGAGATCTAGTATATGTTGGGCCGGTCTCCAAGACGGTCGGGAATATGAGTAGGGTGCTGAACCAACTGCTCTAGGTCATTGAGGAGAGCAAAGTTGTAGGCTTGTTCACCAGGCTGGTCAGTGAAAGAGGATGAAAGCCAGAGCTGGTGATGAACATTGAAATCTCCCAAGATGGAGATTTCAGCGAAGGGAGAGTGGGTCAAGATATGCTCCACTTTAGAGTTCAAGTAGTCAAAGAATTTTACATAGTTAGTAGAGTTAGGTGAGAGATAAACAGCACAGATGTATTTAGTTGTAGAATGACAATGAAGTCTTAGCCAGATGGTGGAAAATTCTGAAGAGTCAAGGTCATGGGCACGAGAACAAGTGATATTGTTGCGCACGTAGGCGCAACATCCAGCTTTGGATTGAAATTTAGGATAGAGATAGTAGGAGGGAACAGAGTAGAGATTGCTGTCAGTAGCCTCAGAAACCTGTGTTTTGGTGAGGAAGAGAAGGTGAGGTTTAGAGGAGGAGAGATGGTGTTCCACAGAATGAAAATTAGAACGAAGACTGCGAATGTTGCAGAAATTGAGAAGAAAAAGGCTCGAGGATTGATCAAGACACGTCCGAGGTCGGCAGCCAGAAGGGAAGCCCTCTCTGGGGGAATTTGTGCCCCCCCCCCCCAGGCGGGGACTCTGAGGCATGGTTATTGAACGCCATTTTGAATTTCGAATTTTGGGAAAAGATGTGTGTGTGTTGTGTGAATGTAGTGTGGTGTGGATAGAAGAGGATCTGTCTTTAGAGAACATGCTGAACTACTCTCTGGTGTAGATGAGACAATAGGGAAATGGTTAGTAAGGTAGTGGGAAGGGTCTCTGGAGGGCTTCAGCACCCTCCTCACTTCCCATATATATCTCACCGGGAGTGGCTTGCGCCCGTTCGGTAGGTGTCTTCCTATCTACTCCAGCTATCATCATTATTTTGTAAGACAATAATGTCTAGCCTCACCCTGCATTATAGAGAGAAAGGGAAAGAGAGAGTAATGGTCTCTTTTCCTCCCTGGGATATGCAGGTAAGCTAGGGTGGGGAAAAATGGGATGGGGGTAGACTTGTGAGTGAGTCAAAGGAAAAGGTGAGGAAGTGATAAATGATATGCCTCCTGCCCAGCTCCATGTGTCAAGGTGGCACTGGCCGTGACTGTACATGTCAAGATGGCATGCCATCTTGCTGAGCTTGGATCCCCAATAGATGGCACTTTGCCAACTTGAGCTGTTTTCTTGACTTTTTGGCAGTAGTTAATTTTTTTTCATATACTATTTTGTTTAATCAGATTTATTCATAATTCCTGTTTAAAAATGCCATCTGAAAAGGGTTTTACTGTATTACAGGTAACTCGATTTACGTGAGTTTGGTTTACGCGTTTTTGAAATAACACGGGGTCCAAAATCAAAATAAATGTTCAATTTACACGTTTTTTCCACTTATACACGATATTTTATGGAGTGGCCACTAGATGTCTCACGCAACTGGACTCACACGGCGCCGCGGCCACACAGCTGAGCTCAGTTCTTCCCACACACCACTCGAACAATACAGTACTCACGCTGCCACGCTACTCAACAATAGGGGTGGGCAGGTACCGGTACCAGTACCGGTACTAATGGTACCAGCTATACTGTACGTTACCGGTACCAGACTGCTCGGTACCTGTACCAATACTAGCCAGTCGCTCATGGTGACCCTCATTTCTTCCTCACACGAGTGAGGCTGAGACTGAGTGTCTGAGTGGATATCTCGGTGATATGGATATTCTCTCTCTCTCTCTTTTTTTTTATTTAAACACATGTTCAGTATATTAGTACATGACAATATTATTTTCCTAAGCTAAAGTTCCCCCGACCGGTGGGGAGCTATTCAAAAGCTTCTGCCGAAGTTACAATTATATACATGTTTACAAATTATTTAAAAGTGTTTACATTTACGCTTTTTACGGTGGGTGTAGGAGTAGCCACCTGTGGGACGCAACCTTCATCTGCTGAGTGGACAGTTGTGTCACGTCCACATCAGCAGTGAGGTTGTTCCACCACACCACCGCTGCAATGGAGAAGGCACGTTGGTGGGTGCTGGAGCGGGCCATTGGCACTTCCAGGAGGGAGGCGTTGCTCAGCACCGTTCTCATGCTGCGCTCAGACCTCCTCCAGGTAGCCCTCAGGTCCGTCAGGTGAGGCACTAGGCCCACTTGTGCCTTGTGTAGCACCGTCAGGGCAGCGACGCGGCGACAGTGCTCTAGGCTGTCCAGCTGGTTCGTGGCTGCTCCTGTCCGTCGCTCGTGTGGTTGTTGTTGTTGTTGTTGTTGTCGTCGATGTTGTTGTTGCTGTCTCCCACTGGCTCGGTCGGTGGTGCTGGGTGCCGTTGATGAGGCGTTCTGCCCTCCTCTGCACCTTGTCTAGCAGGTTGAGGTGGTAGCGGGCGCTGGCCATCCAGGTGAGCGGTGCATACTCCATCACTGGACGGACTTGTGCCTTATAGAGTGTGTTCAGGCCTTCAGCGTCAAGGAGGTTCTTCATGCGGCGCAGGAGGTTCACCTTCTGGGAGGCTTTGTGCGCCACCCTTTCAAGGTGATGGTCGAACCGCAGCTGAGAGTCCACCTCCACGCCTAGAATGTCGACGCTGGACTGCAGAGGGATGGTGTCGTTCCTGAATCTCAGCCTGCCGTGGAGTTGCCTCGCGTCCTCCCGAGAACGTGATATTACCATGGCCTGGGTTTTGTCAGGGGCAAACCTGACTTGCCATCTCTTTCCCCAGGCCATTATGTCTGCCAACTGTCTGTTGATGGATTCTGTCACGTCCTGGGCGTCCTCTCTCTTGTATGTTCTGGAGAGGGTGCAGTCGTCGGCGTAGGCACTTGCTGCCGGGATGGTTTGCAGGAGGTCGTTAAAGTATATGTTCCACAGAATAGGTCCAAGGACAGACCCCTGTGGAACGGAGGCCTCCACCGGGAAACTGGTCGAGGTGCTTCCGTTGACTGCTACAGGGAGGCTCCTGCCTAACAGGTAGTTTGAGAGCAGGCACAGCAGGTCCCCTGTGATGCCTAGTTGCTGTAGCTTCGCCGTCAGACCGCGGTGCCAAACAGAGTTGAACGCGCCAGCTATATCCAGGGCAATCATGAGAGAGGGATGGCCGTCATCAAGGGCGTCATGCCAGGACTTTGAGAGGAGGAGGTCGGAGGTAGAGCGGCCCTTCTGAAAACCAAACTGCTTCGGTGACTGCAGGTGGTTTTCCTCGAGGAAGGATGTCAATTGCTCCCTGATGATCCTCTCAAATATCTTGCTGATGATTGGGAGGAGTGATATTGGCCTGTAATTGCCTGGCTCAGACCTAGATTTTTTCTTGTGTACGGGTGTGACTCTGGCCTCCTTCCACTGTGCAGGCCACACCCTGCTCTGCAGGCATCGTCGGAAGATCTAGGCGAGGGGGGTGGTGAGCTCATCGGAGCATCGCTGCAGTAAGTATGGACTCATGCTGTCAGGGCCTGGCGCCTTCCTGGTGTTGACACCCCTCAGATATCTCCTGACAGCGTCCTCAGAGATTAGCACACTCTCTAGCAGGGTGCTGCCTGACATGACCGTGGGGCGGACTTGGGCGGACTAATCTGGAGGTACTTCTGCTGTGCAGGACCCAGTCAGCTGACATTTTCTGTGATATGTGTTCGACAGAACGGATGTCTGTGGATGAGTAAAGTGTTTATTGTAAACGCATTTTTGTTTCTCATTGTAAAAATAACTTAAAACATAATGTGATTGACAGAAATTAATCAACATCTGTTTCTACTTGAAAGTAGGTACTACAGCATACATATTAAGTTCAGGGAAAATTTGGAGTTTTTTATTTCTTTCTAAATATATCTTGCCGGGAAATACGGTACCTAAAATAAATTGGATTTACACTCCATTCCTTCACAAAGCATCTCTGGCTACCAACACTGTGGAGAAATTGGATGAATTCAAGCAAGAATTATCTAAAGAAATATTAGTGGTAAAGGATGAAGTTGAATTAAGGGCTGAGGAGGAGCTGGGATCGGTTGCTGACATGCTTCGCACTGACCATGCAGATCTCAGTTGGGCTGAGGTGGCAAAGAGAGACAGGAAACTCAAGGAGAATCTCCTAGTTGTGAAAGCTTCTAGCCAAAAATAGAAGGCAAAAGATATGAAGGATGAAGTCTCCCAGGCACTGAATGGCATTCAAATAACTGACTCAAGATTCACAAATGGAGGCAATATTGTCATGAACTTAAACAATGAAAACACAATGGCTGAGGCTGCTAAAAAATTGGAGTTTGTTGAGCTAATTCGTACCAAGGGTGTTGGAAAGATGAAACCAAAGATCATGATATGCAATGTGCATAAAGAGGAGACCAAGGAAAAAATAAAGGAGACCATCTTAGACCACAATGAGTTCTTACACACAATTCAGGGCATTGAGAATAAAATTGAGCTGATTTTTAGTAAGCCTGCAGCTGACGGTACAATGCACCACATTTTGAGGTGAGACCCAACTGTGAGAGAGCTGAATTATAATAACAATGAGAAAAGTTTATTACAACCAAGCACTTGAATCTAACCAGTGCATTGGTGATGCTTGCCTCGCCACCCGAGGTTCTATGGAGGAGGAGTCAATGTGCCCTGTTGGAAGGGTAGGAAGGTAACAGGGTGAGTTGCCTCATAGACCCATGAGTGGGAAGGTGGGCAATGATTCTACTGAATTGGTTTGATTCTTGTGAGTAGTAAGTATTATCAGTACTATTACTATTGTTATTATAATTAATATGTACTAGTAAAGTAGTAGTAGTAGGTGTCAGTAGTAATACCTATAAATTTTTATTGGTACGATCCTGGCTATTAAGATTATTTTGTGTTGTTTTGGCTTGTAGTTGATTATTTGCTATTATCAGTATTCACCAAAATTATCTTTTTTATCCCTGCATCTTTCTTTCTCAACAGCTTCTCCGTCGCAGCCCGCAGGAGAGGCTACCTCTTGAAAAAGTCTTGCAGCACCCATGGATATTAGAAAATGCCAAGGATTAGTTCACCCATCTACTGTATATAGCCATCACAGGGCATCCATAGGTGTGTGTGTGTGTGTGTGTGTGTGTGTGTGTGTGCTTGTGTGTGCCTGTGTGCGTACATACATGCATGGTTTTGCTCTAGTATGATAACTATCATACTCTAAGCTTTGGAGGAGATAGGAATGATGGTAATAAAAATTTTCTTGAAAGACTGTACTTGATGTGAATACATCACAAGGTAAAGTTGCTTCATTATCAGTTTGATACATTGTGATTTCTTGAATTGTACTCTAACATCCCAAATCAGACATATTTATTTACCTGATCCTGTACTCATGCTCCAAAATGTAGGGAAGCTAGACTTGGTTTTTATTTATGGTACAATGAATAATTACCTTTTATCTCATTTACTCTTAGTGATTTTGTCTGGAATAAAGAAATTATATTGCTCTACTATATTTTTATTATGTAGTATGAGGTGATCCAACTATAGGCCTGTGGGTTACTTGTGGCCCATGGATTAATTTTTAGTTAATAGAATGATGTTTCAGTAGAGTGAAAAGCCCATTCCATTTACATGAATATGATTAATACAGAGTAGGGGCATCTCCGATACGCATCATGTGTCGTGACTGGCTTGCAGGACAGGTGTGTCAGTCTTCCTCTGGGCTATAGCTTTGTTACACTGCGTCTATTAATAAACACTTAGACTCTTGATTTCCTGGACAGACTTTGAGGTCTGGCAATTGCCGAACATATGCCTGGTCAAGTCTGTGAATCAAAACAGAAGTACTGGTCAAGATTTTGGGGTTTGGCTATAGACCCCTTCTGTTTACAAGGATCTGTTTTAGATCACTGATCTGGCTGGAGAACCCGTGTTCTATTTACCACTGAGATCTTGATTCTTGTGATCTAGGGGATCCGGATCCTGATCTGCCTGATCCAGAGGCCAAGGTGGGTTGTAGCAGATGACACCCGCGTCTGCTCTCACGCGGTTACACTCAGCATCTCCGACGTTATTTCGAGTATAGAACCCAAGAGCGCCTCCCATGAGTGAGGAGCATATAATAAGATGAGATGATGTTGCAGAAATGGTTTTATAGGCAGTAAAGATGTAAAATAGAAGTATTACACAATGGAATTGTGGGATATACAGGCCACACCAACGTGAGCAAGTGCTCATTATCGTCGATCTCTGGGCACTGCCAGGACCTCACACACCACACACCCCATCCCCCTTGCTCAAGGGGGACAGTAACCACTCCTAGTCAATGGAAAGAATCCAGCCTGAGCGGGGCTCGAACCGCTGCCTGTTTGGCTGTGAAGCCTTGTAGCACGGAGCTCTAACCAATTGAGCTACTGGAGCGGTGTGTGTGTGTGTGTGTGTGTGTGTGCGCGCGCGCACGCACGCGCTTTGTTTTGATCTGTCACTCTGCGTTCTATTTACCCAGAGCGAATCCAGATCAGATTCAGATCCAGGCCAGTGATCTAGAGCTGATCAGTGTTCCAAATAGAAGACGTCTTATGTCTGGCAGTTGCTGAACACATGCTTGGCATGTCCATGTATGGAAATAAAAAGTCGGGCCATACTTCAGTTTCCATCCCCTAGTCAATTAGCAACATCTGCTAGGTGGCCTTGTGCATACCAGGCCTACACCTGATTTTTTAATCATCATGTTAGACTTTAATAACAATAATGTGGCTGATTTGTCTTCTTTGACCTGTTTTTCAAGGCAGAGTTAGTTTGTTTTGTTGATTTTTTCATCTCATTTTTTACGAATGAGTTTGTAACAGGGAGACTGGTGGTGGAGTTGGGAAATGGGGTGTGGATGGAGTGAATGAGAATAGACAGTACCTTGTGGATGTTTGTGTTGAGAGGGTTTAGTTCTTGGCAAACACCCTCTTCCCCTGTATGCGTGAATGGTGAGCTGAGTGAGGGTTTTGATGTTGGTGTGGGTGTGAGACAGAACCATGGCTTTTTAATGAGTACATGGACGGTTGTATGAGAAAAATGAGTTGGGGAGCTAGGTCCAAGGCTGAAAGTGAGAGGTACAGATGAGTCATTGGTGGCAAGCCTGTTTGCAGATGATGCAGTATTGTTAGCAGAGAATGAGGGGACATTGCAGAGAATAGTAAATGAGTTTGAAGGGTATGTAAGAGGAGGAAGCTGTAAGTGAATGCTGGAAAGAGTAAGGTTAAAGTATTCGAGAGGGCAAGAGAGCAGACCATTGATTTTGCAAAGCTGTACAGAGATAGAGCAAAGCACAACGAAATGTAGGATAAGGCAGAGGGAAGAGAGAATGGAGGAGGTGACTGAGTTTAAATATTTTGGGACAGTTTTTAGTAAATTTGGAAGGTGAGGTGAGGGAAAAAGCAGTGAAGGACAAATAGGTAGTAGGCACGTTGGAGAGAGGTATGAAAGAAAGTGTGAGGATGGAGGTAAAGGAGGGAATTAGGAACAGTATTACCCTGCCATCAGAGATGTGGACGTGGCATGCAGCGTAACAATTGAGAATACGTGCAGTGGAAATGAGTTGTATAAGAGGTGCATGTGGTGTTTCAGGATGGGATGGAGAAAGTAATGAAAGGGCATACAAGAGGTTTAGTATGGGTGTGACAGCGAAAGGAGTGGATTGCGGAGTGCTCGAATGGGTGAAGTGTGGTGCACTGAGATGGTTTGGACCAGGGTTGGGTCCAAGTACAGGCTACTGTACTAAAGTCCAAGTCTAAGTACCTGGATATTTTTCAAGTACAAGTACAGTCACTTTGCTATGTACTTAAGTCCAAGTCCAAGTACATGTCATTCTACTTTATTACAAGTACTTTATGTAATAAAAAGTTCCTGTCACAGATTCATAAAGAACGAAAGTTAATAGCTTTCTTATATACACATTAATCAGACATAATAATATTAGTACACTGCAATATCATAACACTCAACATATGTATTTACCTAATAGTATCATCACAAAGTTCACTAGAATCTATATACCATAGAGAGGAAAAGGTAAAGTTGGGGGCATACGCTGTAGCAGCACGTGGCCTCGGTGCTCATCTTCGTAACATTGGCCCTTGAGCCTGTGGTGGGAGGGATCCCATTACCCCGGGACACAGGGCCAATGTGACATCCGGGTTACCACAGTTTACCTTCCCCAGGCTTCCCCAGGTACCCATTTATCGACCAGCACGAGAGGGAGGATGAACAGCTGGGTGAGCTGCACGCTGACTGCCCGGGCCGGGATTCGAACCCAGGCCTGCAGAGTAGAAGCCAGGTACGCTGACCACCAGACCACGGAGGCGTAATACAATAGGTAACTTTTGATTAAATACAATGTACTTGTTTGTACTTGAATGTACTTGGCAGTTTTCAAGTAGCCTACCTTGGGTCTAAGTACAATCATAAGAACGTAAGGAGTCTGCAAGAGGCCGGTTGGCCTATACAAGGCAGCTCCGGTACACTCAACCCCACCTTACCTCACCATCCATGGCTTTATCTAACCTCTTCTTGAATGTATCTATGGTATTGGCACCCACAACATGGCTCCGAAGCCTGTTCCATTCATCTACCACTCTATTGGTGAACCGATTCTTGCCTATGTCTTTGCTGAATCTGTATTTGTCTAACTTAAAACCATTGCTACGCATCCTACCTGGCTCTTTTACTATCAAAATCTTATTGACATCCCCTTTATTAAAGCCCTTCATCCACTTATAGACTTTGATCAAGTCTCCTCGCAACCTTCGCCTGTCTAGAGAGTGTAGATTTAAATGCTTCAGCCCATCTTCATAAGGCAAGCTTCTCACCCCCTGAATCATCTTTGTCATCCTCCTCTACAGATTCTAACATCTTGATATCCATTCTAAAGTAGGGGGACCAGAACTGAACTGCATAATCGAGATGAGGTCTAACTAGTGCTAAGTAAAGTTTGAGGATGACTTCAGCGCTCCTATTGCTTACGCTCCTTGAGATGAAACCAAGTACTCTGTTTGCCCGATTTTTAGCCTGAATGCATTGAGCCCTAGGACGGAGGTCAGCGCTCACAAGTACAGGGGGGTCGCCTGATATGCGAACTTGGGATATGCGAACCACCTCATATGCGACCTCCTTCCTCCCTCCCTCCCCCCCTTGGGGGGTGGAGCATGTGGGAGCGGTGACTTGACTCGGTAGTAAGAGAAAAGTTTTTTTTTCATTCATTTCATGTTCCCGACTTCGCTAACATCCATTTCCTACCAAATAATGAACTTGCTGTTACTCACTTCCCGAAGGAAGGGAAATAAACAATGGCGCAATCTGGCAACTCTACTCTGTGAGACGGCTCCACGTGTTCTCTTCATCAGTACGTCTAAAGCAGCCATTGCTCTCACAAGCTGTGTCTGTGCTGTGTGCAAGCTAGCCTGTGGGCTATTGTTGTTGCTGTTGTTGTTATTATGGCGCCTCCAAAGAACTCGAAAAAGCAGTTTATTACATTGGAAAATGTGGCTGACCGCCCATATACCATTATTTACATGCTTTTTAAGGTTCCTAATATGCGAATTTGCGATATGCGAGGCTTTGAACCGCCCATATTCTCGCATATTAGACGACCCCCCGGTACTCCTAAGTCTCTCTCACGCCCAGACCTGCTTAGAGGAGTGTCATTTAAGGAGTAATTGTGTGAGGGATTATTCCTACCGACACTCAGAATGCTACACTTGCCGACATTGAATTCCATCTGCCACTTCCCCGCCCAATCATATAGTCTGTCAAACTCATCCTGGAGAACGCTAGCGTCCCTGTCTGATTGGATTACTCTACCGATCTTGGTATCATCTGCGAACTTACTGACATCACTACTAATTCCTGTGTTCAAGTCATTGATGTATATAATAAAAAGCAGAGGACCCAGCACCGACCCTTGTGGGACTCCATTCGTAACACTGCCCTATTTAGATTTTTTACCATTGATTTGCACTCTCTGCTTCCTACCACTAAGCCACGCCCTGATCCAGTTCAAAACTTTCCCATCTACGCCGTGAGCCTGTAATTTTAGTAATAGCCAGTGATGAGGAACTTTGTCGAACGCTTTACTGAAATCTAAATATAATATGTCATAATTTTCATCTCTGTCAACTGCCTCGATTACTTTAGTGTAGAAGGACAACAGATTAGTAAGGCAAGACCTTCCCTTTGTGAACCCATGCTGTGAATCATGAATTAAACTATGCTTCTCTAGATGGTCCCGAATGCTCCCGGCTATAATTGACTCCAACATCTTTCCTGCAACTGATGTTAAGCTAATTGGGCGATAATTTGCGGTGGCTGACTTGTCTCCCTTTTTGAAAATCGGCGTCACATTAGTTACTTTCCACTGATTGGGCACATACCCTGAATTTACCGACATCTTAAAAATATCGGTATCATCATCATCATTTCATCGACACCTGCTCCTAGGAGCTCCAACCAGGGGATGGCCACGGCAGAAGAGTTAGAGTTTTCAAATTTCTCTATCCAGACACTTCCTCCTTGCCTGCTCAAAGTTTCTCAAAGATCTTTCCCCCCTCTCCCTAACGTACTCCTGCACCCTATCTCTCCATTTCACTGGAGGTCGTCCTCTAGCATTCCCTCCTTCGATCTATCTCACTCACATTCACCCTTCTGATCATCTTACTTTCCTCCATTCGCTCCATGTGGCCAAACCACTTTAAAGTCTGTCGCTTCACTTCTCCCACCACTCCACACTTCTTCCCTTCACCCCTGTGACACATTCCAAAATGCTCGTACACACTTTCATTACTCATTCCATCCATTCTACTCACACCACAAGCACTCCTCAAATAACTCATTTCCACTGCCTGCACTCTAGACCTCTGACTTTCATTCCAGGCCCATGTTTCACTTGCATATGTGAGGGTTGGTACTATTATTGTATTTCTCAAATACCTCTTTACCTCCATGCCCACACTTCTACCATTCGTGATTCATCCCAAAGACCCTACCACCCTTCTTCCTGGCAATGCCCTTTCTCTCATCTCTCCCTCCATACCACCATGCTTACACATAACTGATCCAGGGTACTTAAACTCACTGACCTCCTCCATTTCTTCACCATTCAAAATTATTTTGCATTCTTTTTCACATTCAATTCCCACTCTATATAGGCATACAAAATCTACAACCTCACTTATACTTTGCTCACAAACCATCACTTTACTTTTGTTAACATTTACTTTCAGCTTTCTCCTTTTACAGACACTATCAAAAACACTGACCAAATTTTGTAGGTCACTTTCATATTCAGCAATGAGCACTGATTGATGATTGATAGTTTATTGTTGCAAGTATGTCATCAGCAATCAGTATCGAATTCAGTACCCACTTCCTTCCCTCAGCAAACATTTTTACTCCAACTTCCTCAACTTTGCCCTCTAAGTACAAGCACAACTGAATTTTTAAACTCCAAGTAGAAGTACAAGTACATGAAAATTTGTACTTAATGGGCACGTTTGAGCCAAGAATAGGAAATATCCCCCTAAAATTCGATTTTCTGTTTTTCGCATTTCTACTTTGGTCTATCTTCATGGATAACTGTTTTAAAATATCTTAGCGGTACGATGCCTGTTTCCAATGGAAATTAGTCATTATCTGACACTATCTCAGGCCTGGAGTGGTGCGCTGGCACGCGACCGCACTCTAGAACCAAGGTGTTAAGTATTTATTACATTATTTATATGATTTTTAGGCAGTTTTTCGATATATGTAGCTGCAAAGCAGCTGACTGACGAAGTTATTGACAAGCTCTCATACTACACAAAGGCTGTCAGAGACATGCATGAGACTGTCGGTAGCATGAGGTCAGCGATAATGGCCAGCTATTATCACCACACTGCCACCAAAAATGAATAACATCGGCTGTGCCCCAAGAGTCAATCCTCATGGTGCTGGGTGCAGAGAAGCCTGGCAAAAGGGAAGAGACCAGCACCACACACTGACAAAAGGATTTACTTGTCCCACATATCATATGACAACCTCAGCTTCATCAGGATGGTGTACCGTGACCTCACAAGACCAGAGCTGCTGGAGAAGTGCCTGAAGGGGAGGACACAGAACAGAAATGAGAACCTACACGGAAAGGTCTGGAGAAAGGCTTCAAAAGACAAATTCTGTGGCCTACATAAGATTGTCTTTGTGTCCCAGGTCACAATCCTGGAGCATAACTTTGGGCACAGTGAAGCCAACCTCCTGACCTCGCTTGGGTTCAAGAGGTCCTCCAACTTCATAGATTCTCTTGAACGGAAGGAAAAGAGGACAAGCAGAACCAAAAACGAGAAGAGGAAGAAGAAAAAGACAAGAAAACAAGCCAGCAAGGCAGCAGAAAAACATTATAAGCCTGGAGGCTTCTGAGTAAAAACCTATCTACAATGAGTGGGGTGGTGCCCCATGATACCCACACCATCGAGTGTATAATATCCGTTGAAAAGGAGGGGACCAGGTGCCATAACTCAGAAATATCTGAAGAATAAAAAATACATTAGCATATCAAACATATTATGGTAACGAAATGTAAAAATGATGATTTCTCGAAATGTAAGTTATTGGCATTTTTGGTTAAAATTCTGATAGCCTATAAAAGACATTTCCAATTGGATAAGTTCATTCAATAGGGTAATGGTAAGACTATATTTCCATCAAGACAAAACTCTTCTAAGTGCCATAGAATATTTTTTTCATATATTTTACACCGAAACAGCGATATGTGTTTGGTTACGTAGTAATAATAAAAATTCTATATATGGAAACAAAACATTGCCAACACATATTGTCCAAATGTTAGCACTGAGGTTACTTTACATTGTCCAATGAACAAAAAAGCTGAAAACCCCTATATAAAAAAGTTATTTATAACTCAAATTCCATGGGGGTGCCATGGGGGTGGAAAGGTGGGCTCTTTCCGACACCCTCAGCCCCGTTGTTGGGCCTCCTCCTTGAAAGAATTGGGTATCTCTCTACCAGCCGTCTAGGGGGTTGTGCGGCATGCTCCGCCTTCCTCCATTGGGGTATATCTCCAACGAAATTATATATATATATATATATATATATATATATATATATATATATATATATATATATATATATATATATATATATATATATATATATATATATATATAATATATATATGGACTGCAGTTTGAAAATATAACAGCACAATAAGCAGTGTAGCCAGCGTGCCCAAACTTGCTTGGCTTGTAGGCCTGCATATGTTCTGCCAAGCCCATCCACCACTCATCCCCCTCCCTTGACCCAAGCCATGCTCCCGGGACACCAAGTCATTCGACCTTTGACGTTCGTTTAGGAAAGATATTGCATGTGTTATTTACATATGAGTGTCCTCAATAGTGTTATAATCCATACATATAAGTGTGCACAACAATTATGTCATAAATGTAATAATATTAGACAAAGATTTATGTAAGTATTATTAGTGCTACAATACAATTAAGGGGCGCGCCTATGGGTCTCCTCCTGTGCATATGGTACGTCCAATAGCTTTGAAATTGTAGTATGTTGTTTGTTGATGTAAAGAAATGATATTCTGCGAATTTCATCAAAATCGGGTGAAGTTTAGGAGAGACTCAAACAAAGCGTGTTTTTCATTTTTTTGTTTCACAGGCTTTAATTTTCAGTTAATCGCTTTGAAAAAAAATACCATAGAAACTTTGTTTACCTATCTACATTTTGTTGGAAGTGAATTTTTGATTTTTTGTTTTGTCTTCGAAGAAAAAAAATTACAATTTTTTGTCACTTATTATTTTCTCCACTCTGTGTCCCGTTTTCTTTTGACATTTTTGAAAATCCATTTCCAACAAAAAATTGCCCTTTAGTTGTAGTTTAAAATGATACCTAACAAAAGTCATTCAGACGTTTTACCGATTTTGTGAAATTATTTGAAGGTTAAAAAGATACTTTTCGAGATATCGGCTCCTAAAGATTTTTTTTACATTTCTCCCTGTCTTGCCATTTGTATTTATCTGATTGGTATGAATTTCTCACATATGACTGTATATACCTTGTTGACTTACCTCAGAATGATAAGGCATCTGGTACCCCTTTCTAAGAAAGTATTACTCACTCGCAGGTGAGGGTGTCAGAAGGCGCCACCTTCCTCATTGTGGCCAGATAGCGCGAGTGCCGCGGGAGTGCCTTACTTCTACGCTACTCTCTTGCTTGTTTTCTGAGGTTTGGCTGCTCCATAAGCCCTCTTGATGTTTGTGACTTTTTCTGGTTGCCTTGCGCTTGTACATCATTTGTCAGGACGTTTTTTTGGCTGGAGAGGAGAGAAAAGTACGACATACTTTTCTCGTCTGTCTCTCGCTTGGCACTGGCACGGTGGCACCTCTCTTCCTCCCCTGCCTCTCCACGCGAAGAAGAGAGGGTGACAGATGACTAAATTTACGAAGAAATAAAATATTCTAATGCAATTTTTACGTATATACGAATGATACCGCATATGTTGACAAGAGCGTCTTATGACGCGCATGTCCGACTATTACGCTAAAGCCCCCCCAAGGGGGAGGGGTTTTAATTTTATGAAAACAAACCTCACCACATGGTAATTTAGGGTTTCCCGGCCACGCTGAGCGAAAAACATGTACTCGTCCGATTTTAAATATATTCGTCAAAAAATACCCCGGAGGCGCCCCCCTTAATATGCATCACAGTTTAAAGTAATTTATGTCACTGTGTCATCTTCTGTATGCCTTATGCCTGGTTCACCGTTCGCCTCATGTACGTGCGTAAATATACTCAGGACCTCATAATATGACTCATATGAGAGTATGTACACCAAAAAAGTACATCAATATATATATATATATATATATATATATATATATATATATATATATATATATATATATATATATATATATATATATATATATATATATATATATATATATATAACTCGCACCGCATCTACATCCCCAAATCATCAAGTCTACGGTCCGGGCCACTGACTTTTACTACCTAATATCGTAATGGCACAAACCATTCTGTCATGAAAAAAACATCAACTCAAGGACCTAAAATGCACATATTTATTGTTTTAAAGTTATAATATAGTGATTAAGCCCTCCCTAAAAATTGAAAATTTCCTGGCACCAGGAGGTTTGCAGGCATCATTGCCTTTGGCATTGAATGGGTTAATTACAAGGATACCAGTTCTAATGTCTGTAGTGGCATCACATGTCATCCCTCTGTTATAGTCCATCCTATCCTGATCTGCACATGTGCGGGCTTTGCTATTTTGTCCATTTCATGCACTGCACTGTCATTAAACCCATACAACCTCAGATACGTACAACGTAAGTATTATTTTTTAATGCCATTGAGCGTCAGATACGTAGGTTACATACGTCGTATGTATTTTATGTATTATTTTTTTCCGTCACTGGAGTGTGTCGAGGGTGATTTCTGTGGTGGTGCCCTAATAGACTGATCCTTTGAGAATACTGACCACCCAATATATTTCATTTATTACCATAACTGGCAAGCCTGGCAGCCATTATTCTGGGTACACTTTTTTTATTGGTGTGGATGTTGGAGGTGGTTTTGGAGATTGTGCAGTGGAAATTGAAGTGGTTTGTGGTTGGAAAGTTGTTTGACAGTGTTGTGGGTGAGGTATGGTGGGTATACTGACGTCCAGAACCGGCAATTTTGGTAAGGAGGGGGCCACGTAAGGGGTGGGTGGTAAAGAAATGGGTGTTGGATGGTGCCATGGTGGCCAGGATGGTGGTATAGTGAATCCACGAGGAACTGGCGGATTGGGGGGTTTCTGCGGGGGTCTCTCCTCCCGAACCACGCTGCCACATCTCTTGTCTCCAATTGTGGGATTAGAGTCAAGGTGTTAAGTGGACCACCATTAGCCTCCCTTCATTTCCTCCTCCTCCTCTCTCTCTCTCTCTCTCTCTCTCTCTCTCTCTCTCTCTCTCTCTCTCTCTCTCTCTCTCTCTCTCTCTCTCTCTCTCTCTCTTCTTCGGGGACGAGAATACAGGCTGTCTTGTTGACCTGTTCGTCATGTACTCATGATCCAGTTTGGCTCAGACTCTTTCAATAGTTCTTTCACTAACATTAGTGGCTCTTGCTGTTCTTGCAGTTACTCTTGTGAGTGGTATGATAAATCCTCTCTTGTTGTTTTCGTCAAAAAAGTACTTGTTTACATTGTAAATGAGTTCTTTCTCGCGGCTGTGCAGCCAACGACATGGAGAGGCAGTGGGAGGGAGGGAGGGGAGAGGCAGAGGCGGGAGCGGGCCACCCATGGGCCCACCTGCTGACCCTTCCATGACCTTGAGAGAAGTGACCTGGGCTGTGGATGAGTAGAATGACAACGTTGGAATACAACACTGTCAAGTGTCGTGGTATTTATACAAAATATTTGTTATTATCTTAAAAACGAAACAATCTCAACGCTATATGACCTTATTTGATTATCCAATTATTTAATTAAATTCATTTAAAGGTAGTAAATAGCTGACATATGAGAGGAAGCGAGAAGTGTTGAGAGTGTGTGGCAAGGTGCGGTGCGGGGCTGACCTGCACCTCTCACCCCCCAATCCGCCAGTTCCTCCTGGATTGACTATAGTGGGGTCAGAGTGAAATTGGATGACAGCTACTTGAGGTGCTGACGGTCACACACAGCAATTTTACATTGGCAATTTCTGTACAAAATGGGCTGCGGGCTAGGTGTGAGGACCTGAAAGGGTGGGTGTGAGGAGATGGTTGTTGGGGGGTGCGGGAGTGAGAAGAGGGTGGGTTGTGACCGAGGTACACTGTCAGACGCTGGCCAGTCACGGCAATAGTTTACCGGCAATTTTTTACAAGCAATAATGCTTCTCTTGCTAGTATTCACATTCATTTCACTGCGAACTAAAGTGTCTGGAAAGTTAGTGGTGATATTAATCATTTCTGTGCATCATACATTCACGGAACCCAAATAAAAGTGAAAGCGTACACGTGCACAACCGGTGAACGCGGGGCACGTCAGATCAAGGCAAAGTGTCATCGTTAAGTCGGGTGGGTATTTTCCACCCACATTCGGACATTCCCACATGGGTTTTTTCCATTCGTTCACAAACCAGACTCATGGACGTGATATATATATTTCAGGTTGCTTTGGAGCATATACCTATACATGAACATCTCTTTACAAGTATAGGTCAGTAGTTTACATACTTTCATGGCAAATATATTTGTATAGCTACAGACAAAGGGAAACCTTACGATGATAAAGAGGTGACCTGGGGATCAAAATATATTATTACACGTATGCTATTGAACATATATATAGTTAGGCAATTTCAATGAATTGTGTCAAAAAGGTCAAAATGAGCTACTCTCTAACAATATATATAAGTCTTTGCTAAATATGTCAAGAGAAAACGATTTACTCGGATTCGCACCCTCAAATCCGAGAAAGTCATCGGAAATCAACACAACCATTTCGCTTCCTGACTCGATAGAAATGGCCCAAAACACCGACTTCTAGGCAACGGTGAGCTAAAAGACGTTTCATTTCTTAATCTTTCATGGTTTTAAGCTGTTTTATGCGAAGAAAATCGATTTTTCCTCCGACGCTGGGGTGGGGAGGAAATAACAAAATACTGAAACGCTGTACGGTAGCTTATAGCTACTAAGCTTACCTTTGATCTTATGATTGTCCTTCTTCTTCTTGGGTGTCTGTCCTCTTCTGATTCAAGGTCAGTTGTATGGGATACTCTTCAATCAGTAGTAGCTGAGCTACGGGGTCCATGGCAGCCTTGAATTTGGGCACTTTTTCATGAAAACTAGCATAAGATCAAAGGTAAGCTCGGTATAAGCTATTAAAAGACAGTGCAATGAATGAAATGAACAAAATAGCAAAGCCCAAGCATGGGGAGATCAGGATGGGATGGACTATAACAGGGATGAGACATGTCACCACACTAGGACAGGTGCATGCTCCCTCTATTAGTCCAAGAAATCAAGGTTTGAGATCATTGCAGAATGTGCACAGGCAAGAAAAAGTTTCTTGAAGTGAACAGCTATAGTGTTTAATGCAAAATAGGCGCAGAATTGTAACGGCCACTATTATGTTTATACCAAAATAATCTGAGTGCTGTACATTATTCATGTCGTTATAATGAACATTGTTGGCAAAATAAGAGCATTCAATGATATATCCTACAACGCTCCAACCAGTGATGCATTGGAATACATCGATGTGGACTCATGAGTAAAAATTTCCATCATGCAAAAGAGAAGGCAAACAAGTCAAACAGTGGTGTCATGTTTTCAATATCTTACAAGTAGTGGTGGAAGGTGTTGAAAGTTTTGCCACTCAACACTCCTCAGGCTGGTACGCCGCTGCCTCACATTACTATTATTATGATCATGATTATTATTATTATTATTATTATTATTATTATAATTATTATTATTATTATTATTATTATTATTATTATTATTATTATTATTATCTTTACTATTATTAGTGTTACTATCGTTATTTCTGTTTTCATTTTATTATCAATCATATTATTTTGTTCATTTGTTTCATTCATTTCATTAAATCGTCCACTGATGTATATTATTATTATTATTATTATTATTATTATGATGATGTATATTATTATTATTTTTATTTACAATGCATTCCTCTGTCTCTCCAATCAGAGCACCGGAGGTTGTTTACACTGCTGCTAAGCATATCGTACGCTCCCAGCAGCGAGTGTTAACTTGTTTCATATTTCTAATTTAAATCATAATTCATACATCTTTAGCATCTTATAATATTACATTCCCTTTATTGAACTTTAAAAGAACAACATATAACATGTAACGATTGTTTCTAAAGGGAAAAATGTATATTTTAATTCTCTTTTTCTTTCTTATCCGTTTCTTAAATGTCAGTTGCCTCTGTACCGTAGCTTTGAGAAAAATACGTTATTTCTAAATACTAACGAAAAGCTTAATTGTAAGAAAATTATTTGACAAAGTTCACATCCATTTTTTTTTGTAGTTCCAAGATAACCACCAGATGACAGGTTGAGCTTAGTGAAGGACCCTTTTGGCCAGAGGTCAGAGCAACAGACAGCAAACAGTGGTGATCGATGGAGTTAACTCAGAGTGGGCGCCTGTCACTAGTGGAGTCCCTCAGACCTCAGTTTTTGGCCCAGAGTTGTTTGTAATTTACTTCAACGTCGTTGAAGCGAGACTCCGTAACCTCATCAGTAAATTTGCTGACAACACAAAGATTGCTAGCTCAGTCCTCTCAGACGAAGACAGACAAAGCCCCTAAGAAGATTTGCATAACATTTCAGCATGGTCTGATAGATGGGAGATGCCCTTTAGTTAGATAAATGCAAAGTTCTTCAAGTTTGAACAAAAAATAAGAGGTTCGATTACGAAATGCGTGAGATAAAACTCAAAATCGTTCAATGTATCAAGGACCTGGGTGTCAAAATCGCGTCAAACCTCAAATTCTTACAGCAGTGCACTGACAAAGCAAATAAAGCGAACATAATGCTGGGCTTCATTAGGAGAAACTTTTCATTCAAGAATAAAGAAGTAATACTTCCACAGTAAAATAGTTTAGTCCAACCACACTTGGAATATGCGATACAGTTTTGGTTTCCCCCCCATGCGAAGGACATTGCTAAATTAGATGTTCTTCATAGGACAACAAAGACGATCTCCAAAAGCAACAAACCTTACGACGAAAGGTTCTCATCTCAATAATCAATGGTTTTACGAATGTGGAGAAGAGAGAGAGAGAGAGAGAGAGAGAGAGAGAGAGAGAGAGAGAGAGAGAGAGAGAGAGAGAGAGAGAGAGAGAGAGAGAGAGAGAGAGAGAGAGAGAGAATTTGGATAGATTTACATAACAATGCAGACCACACAGACCCTATGGTACAAACTAGGTGGTCTGTCCTTAAACCTAAGTGATTCTACGTTAATCAGATAGCTCCAAAACGTTGCATTTCTACCTTAGTAAATGTATGCTGAAGGAAGTGTCGCTCAAGCTTGTTTTTAAAGGAGTTAATCGTGTTGCACTGGACCACTGAAGGTGGGAGTTTATTCCATTCTTGCAATACATCAGTGAAGAAAATTTTGGTGCAGTCTGAATTTACTTGTTTACAAATAAGTTCTGTGCCATCATTTCTCGTTCGCAAAGTGTCATTGATCATGAACAATTCTGATTTGTCCACATTCGTAAAGCCATTAAGTATTTTATAACAGTCGATCAGTTTTCCTCGGAGGTGACGTTTGTCAACTGAGAACATGTTAAGGGTTGAGAGCCTTTCGTCGTAGGGTTTGTTATGCAAGGAAGGGATCATTTTTGTTGCCAGGCGTTGATCACCTTCAAATTTAGCAATGTCCTTTGCATGGTGGGGAGACCAAAACTGCACCGCATACTCCAAGTGGGGTCTGACTAAACTATTGTTAAGCGGAAGTATTACTTCTTTATTTTTTAACAAAAAAGTTTATTTTTAATGAAGCCCAACATTCTGTTCGCTTCATTTGCTGCATCGATGCATTGCTGTGAGAATTTGAGGTTTGATACGATTTGGACACCCAGGTCCTTGACGCATTGAACGCTTTTGAGTTTAACGCCGTGCATTTCATAATCGAACCTCTTATTCCTTGTTCCAACTTGAAGAACTTGGCAATTATCTACATTAAAGAGCATCTCCCATCTATCAGACCAAGATGAAATTTTATGCAAATCTTCATGGAGGTTTTGTCTGTCTTCGTCAGTGAGAACCGAGTTACCAATCTTTGTGTCGTCTGAAAATTTACTAATGAGATTTTTAATTCCAACATTCATGTCATTGAAGTAAATAATGTAGAGCACTAGGCCAAGAACCGAGCCCTGAGGGACGCCACTAATGACATGCGCCCACTCTGAGTTAAATCCATCTATCACCACTCATTGCTGTCTGTTGCTCCACCAATTTTGCTATCCATTGGTGTACTTAACCGTCAATACCTAGTTGCTTTAATTTATAAAGTAACTTATGGTGTGGAACTTTATCAAATGCTTTCTGGAAATTAAGACTGACTACATCCCGTGATTTGGTTACGTCATAAATTGAGAAGAGGTCGTTTTAAAATGTCAGTAGGTTTGATAGGCAAGATCTCTTGTTAAGGAAGCCATGTTGTGAATCTTTAATTAATGAGTGTTTTTCAAGGTAACTCACAAATTTTGTCTCTCACTATTCTCTCAAGTAGCTTTCTTACAACTGAAGTTAGACTAATGGGCCTGTAATTACCTGGAATTTTTTATATATATATATTTTTTTAAATCGGTGTTACATTAACCTTTTTTTCCAATCCGAAGGGACGATGCCTTGTCGCAAGAACATATTGAATACGGCTGTGAGAGAGGACAGTATTTTGCTCTTTGTTAAGTAGTTTAGGATATACTTTGTCACGCCTTTTTATTTGTTTCAATTAAGGAATTGGAGAGCATTTAGGACTCCATCGGTAGCTATTACAAAGTTAGGCAATGTATGAATGAAATTTACGATATACTACTGTCGTTGTTGGTGTTGGTGGTAGTGGTGGGAAGACTAATTGTATTAAATACCGAAGAAAAATAATTCTTTAATTTGCAACGTGTTGACTTTCAGTCACTAGTTCAGACCACACTGACTCTAAGGTCAAGAATAGGTCGTCTGTCTTAAGCCTAAGTGAAATCATATTAGTCAAATGGCACCAAGATTTTGTTTCTACTGTACTAAATATTAAGTGTAACGAAGTGCCAATCGAGCTTGTTTTTAAATAAATTAGTCGTGTTGCATTGGACCACGGAAGGTGGGAGTTTATTCCATTCTCGCGCACAACGTTGGTGAAGAAAATTTTGTAGTCTGAATTAATTTGTTTATACTTAAGTTTTGCGCCAATATTTCTCGTTCAAAATCTCTCTCTCTCTCTCTCTCTCTCTGCTTGAAATGATATTCGTATCTTTAAATTACTTGTTTTATCTTATGAATAATTATAGAAATGTTGGCGGTGTGGCAAAAGAGATTGATCACATCCTCATTGGTACTTGCTGGAGCATCCTTCAGAAGTGTATTTTTTTTCCGGAGTGCTGAATCCTTTGTGACCGACAACAGATTTGTCATCGCAACACTGAGGATGAGCATCAGGTCTAAGTGATTTTCAAGATGCAGCCCTCCAGAATTCTTTCTTGAGAAACTGAAGCACCATGTGTGTGCTCAAGAGTACAAAGTTGCAGATTCTAATCGGTTTGAGATGCTCTGGAGGACAATGGACAGTTGCGGAATACTTTTAAAAACGAATTTCTCAAAGCTGCTGAGAAGTGCTTTGAAGAGGTGGAGTTGCCTCGAGGGAGACACTGGAGAATATAGAGAAAAGTAATGATGTCAGACTGTCTGGGGACTCGGTCCGATACAGGACTGTCACAAATGACTAAAACCTCTCTGAGGAGGGATAAGGAGAGTTACATACGTCCTGAGGATGTCGAGGGCTGTCTCAATGCAAACGACCCTAGACCTGCCTGCCGAGCTCTTAAGAAGCTCCGCAACAAATCCACACACATCTCGATGAGTACTACTATTCAAATGGATGATGAGCAGCTAGTATCAGATGCGGATCGATACTAGGTTTGTTGAACCGAGTACTTTGGGCAGTTGTACACTGTAGAGGCTCCGAGTGGACAGCTCCTTCTGGCTGGTTTGCAGATGACGGCTGCTGATCCACCTATAGAAAAAAACCTCACCCTCTCTTGCATAGATGAGAGAAGCTGTGGGGAAGGGAAGGGTGGGAAAGCAGCTGGGATCTGTAATACTAGTGCAGAGAAGCTGAAAGTCGGGGTGACCCCATGGTTTGTAGGTTGTATGCGTTGCTGTCTGACGTGTGACAGTCCACTGCCATTCTTCTTAACTAGAAAAGGGGGTTGGCTGTCTCTATCTGGAAAGAGAAAGGGGACCAACAGTACTGCAACAAATAACCGTGATATTACACTACTCAGTGCGCCGGGCAGTGTTCACTCATCTGCTGCTGATGCGAATTCGATCTCATCTAGTAAAGTTTCAGAGACCTGAACAGTCCGGGTTCATGCCTGGCAAGTCAACTATTGACCTACCTCTTTGTGTCCTTGTGGAACGCTGACATGGGTTTCGAAAGGGGCCACTCGCAGCTTATATCGATCTCAAGAAGACTTTAGACTCAGTGCAGCGTCAGGCATTTTGGGACATTCTGTGGATCCGTGGGATTCCTGCATTATTGATCTGATGACAGGCCTTTACTTCTGGACTGAGAGTGTTGTAAAGTTTGGGGGAGGCGTTCCTGGCTCCTTTCCTGTTAATTCAGTAGTGAGGCAGGGATGCATCCTTGTTGTATCACTTGCATGGGCTGGGTATTAGGGAAAATTGCTGATCAAAGTCGTTGCAGAGTATCTGTTGGCATCATCTGTTTGCTGATGATGCTATACTTCTCATTGAATTGCTGGAGGTCCTTTTGATGGCTCTCGAAGTGCTGCATGAGGAGGGGAAGCCACTGGGACTGAAGGTCTCCTGGGCCAAAACCAACATCCAGTCATTTGGAGACTTGCTGGAAGACACTGTTCAGTCTGTCACATACCTTGGTAGCGTAGTGCTTAACAATGATGGATCTGTCAGGAAGTCACTCGACGGGTTGGACTGTCCCACGGTGTCATGGAGTCGCTCAACACGAATATATGGCGTTGTCGATATCTATGCAAGTGGACAAAGATTCAAATCTTTGTCACTTGTGCTCCCTGTCTTACTGTATGGCTGACACATGGGCACTGCATAGCGACTTAGAGGTGTGTCGATGCCTCTGACACCCAGTGTCTTTGCAGAACCAGGAGATACAGCTGTAATGACTTCGTGTCGAACCAGCAACTGCTCCGTGAAACTGGATCGAGGCCTGTTATCAGCTTAGCTCGTGAACGCCAATTTCGGTTATAAAGGAATGGGCACGCTTCCTTGGCATCAATCCTGCTTATATGGTAATTTTTGTAGAAGTCTGGCACAACTCTTTGCCTTCTAAACTGCCCTCATACGGTTTCTATCCTTCTCTTTGTTCCTTTATCTCCAGTTTCCTTTCCGGTCATTGTATCTCTGCTGTGATAGACGGTCACTGTTCTTCCTCTAAACCTATCAACAGTGGTGTCCCACAGGTCGGGCTCTGTCTTGTCACCCACTCTCTTCCTGTTATTCATCAATAATCTTCTTTCCATAACAAACTGTCCCATCCACCCATACACTGACGACTCCACTCTGCATTATTCAACTTCTTTTAACAGAAGACATTTTCAACAGATGTCGTGCCGTTCATGGGCACTCTTTTAATTAATTATGTAGGTTCATTATACCTCAAAGTATAATTAATTATTGATCATTTAAACCACAGAGTAAAATTAGTAGTTTATTCACCCAGTCTTATAAGGCACCATTATCGCACACAGGATCATCACCTGTCCAAGTAATATAGGTAATGCAACTTTAGGAATGTTACTTGAGGTAATTATTGTGTAGAGATTCTGATGGTGAACTAAGGGTAATAGGACAGGGTCCACTGATTAGAGGTTAGCTTACGTATCTTACATCACTAAATACACTTATAAATACCATGAACACAGATTAACATTAACACCTTAAACTAACATGCACACATGGGAATAAGTAGCACCAACATCATAATTGTTTCCACCCACACGGGGAAACACAGACGCCACCATTCCACACCTTAATTAAGTCCTAACTAAAACTAGTGAGTGTTTGCGCTTATCCATTGTTACCCCTGAGAACGGCACACATGCCACCCCTTTGGCCTTCTCCTTCCTTTCTCTCTTCATACACCCTGCCATAGTCAATACCCCACAACGCAGATTCAAAAGTGTTTACTGCTGCATGTTGGCCTTGGTCTGGGCGACGCCCAGCTTCCCATTTGTCAGGCTTGCCTTTGGCGCACCTGAAAGGGGCGATGTCGCTCGTGAGAATCCCAGTCTCAGTTATAGTATTATAACCATAGCTGGGCGTTATCGCGATAAGTTATCGCGATACTTTATCGCTGATAACAAAATCGGGTTATCGGCCATCCGCTACATATTTAAATATATATCGGTATCTTCGTTACTTTTGTAACCAAACTAGCGATAATCGCTACTTTTTCCGCCCCTCAGAAAAAAAAGACGTCTCCTCCCTACTGCGCATGCGTGGCCCGGGCGCCCGGTGTAGTTTGAAAAAACTTCGGGGTATGAAATATCTTCAGTGAAGAGATTTCATACTTAGATCATCAACATTGAAACACTAGGTTATTTTTTTATGTTACTCAAAAATCAATATATCAAAGAGAAAAATCATTTAACTTTGCCCAAAAAATGATTATTCATTGCCTCAAATTTGATATTCCATATTCGTTTGTGAGCATGCCATGGTATTGAAGGCACACGTGTTGTGTTATTTGGTGTCCCATCGTCAAAAGCTGGCGCTTTTGTTTACAAACAATGGTCTCTCGTGAACTGCGCATGTTCAAACCAGTAAGGGTAGCCCTGTACAGTCGCGATATGAAGTGATGTCGCCGTGTACGTTTATTTTCGATCACCCAAGTATCGTTATATCTTTTCAAGAGTACCATTATTTTCTTGCATTTTCATCATCACTTAACTAAATATATTTTAGAAGCTAGAAAAAAAAAAATAGAAAAGAAATATTCAATGATGTCTTACGAAGACTTGTCGAAATATTTTGACACAAAGTGTTTTCGTTCACCAAGGAAAGAGTCAAATGAAGTCCAATTATCGACATATTACTCAAACAGAAAGTAAAATTATCTTTTCATGATCATTGTTGACAACACTAAATCTAACATATGCGCAATATATAGGACATGCATAATTAGTCGATATCCTAAACTAGGATGACGTAATTGATTTAATTTATACTCTCGTATGATGATGACGTCATCGCCCGCGCACCATACCTCTTATTCACCCCTGACTCATTCTTTGCCTTTCGTGGTCAACATAACGATAACAAAAGCTGTCCGTGGACTTCTAATGCATGATAGTGATAAAGGGAAGACCAGCCTATATATATATATATATATATATATATATATATATATATATATATATATATATATATATATATATATATATATATATATATATATATATATATATATATATATATATATATATATATATATATATATATATATATATATATATATATATATATATATATATATATATCATTAATAATTAGACAATTAATATATATATATATATATATATATATATATATATATATATATATATATATATATATATATATATATATATATATATATATATATATATTCTGGGTCATTCCATGAATTGTCTTCTGCAGTTATTAATACACACGCACAGTATGACACGAAGCGAATGGACAGTTGCTGGCATTACTTTGCGTTTTATTGATTAAGAAACGATCAAACAATAAGGTTTCACATTAAACACCTTTTATTCACTATTGTGGCTTCTTATCATAAGCATGGGCACTGAAATATATAGTAAAATTGCTCAGTGACGATGATGAATGAAGAATGCCTTCATAGGTAGGGTTGCCATATCTGAACTATCAAAATTCCGGACGCCTCTACGAACACTCTACCATAGCCTAATATTTGGCAGCGCTGCGATTAGCCTACCCGCCCGACCACCACCTCCATTTCAAAGCCATATTTTCTTATTTCCCCACCTTCCTCGATTATTCTATGGCACTTATAAGCTGTGGACACGTTCCACTGATCACCTCCAAGCATTAGAAGTCTACATGAAGCTTTTGTCATCGTTATATTGACCAAGAAAGTCAATGATGTTTGCGATCGGCGGCAAAGAGTGAGGAGCTTGGAGTTACAAAACACGACTATTCTGAGGCTATTTATTCTTATTTTTCCATCTCCCACTATCCCTCGGTAGTTATAGGCTGTGGGCATCTTCTCTTTATATATATATATATATATATATATATATATATATATATATATATATATATATATATATATATATATATATATATATATCGCCTAAATCTGAACAACGTATAACAACTGTTTTGCAAAGATAAGCACACGACGTGAGCTAAATCATTTACTTCAGCACTGAAGACAACACATGACATTCGCAGTTGCATTTTTTAAAGCAAATGAATGTATAATTGTAATTCAGGTACTACTATGTTATTTTACCGTGTTTTACATCACAACGTATTATAGATTATCATTAAAAGGGAACATTATAACATAAACAATAAATACACATCGCTTCCGTTACCTTCAAATGCTCCCGTACGAAACATTTTGAGAGCGGCGACATCACTTCATATCGCGACTGTACAGTCTCACAAAGCTTTTTAAAAGAGTTGCTGGAAGGCTGAATCAGGCATACAGTACCACCATCCTCGCTGTTTCTAGAACGACACTCTGTACATATAAATACAACTCGTACAGAGTGTCGTTCTAGAAACAGCGGGGATGGTGGTAGTGGTACTGTATGTCTGACTCAGCCTTCCAGCATCTCTTAATTACGGTTAAAAAGCTTTGTGAGACTGTACAGGTCTACGCTTGCTGGTCTAAGCATGCGCAGGCGTTTCGAATATTACCAAAGAGACTATAATAGATTATAGTTCTATAGTCTCCTTGAGTATTACCAAGGTGACTATAGAACAGGAGAAGGGGCCTCTATGGGAGACCGTGGGCGGGTGGTGGTGTATGTCGGTTGCAACAGATGGCGCAGGAGCAGCTTTGTTTACATCCAGGCGCCAACCCCCTTCCAGACCAACTCCCAACCCCCAGTACCCATCAGCAGTGTTGCTACATGGGATCAAGCAGCAAATGTTGCTACTTTTTTTCTTCAGTCTGGTTATTTCCCATTTTAAATAAAAAAATAAAGGTAGATAAATATTAAAATGAACAGTATATATATAAATATATATATATATATATATAGATATATATATATATATATATATAGATATATATATATATATATATATATATATATATATATATATATATATATATATATATATATATATATATATATATATATATATATATATAGATATATATATATATATATATATATATATATATATATATATATATATATATATATATATATATATATATATATATATATATATATATATTTACTAGGTAGATATAGCCTGACTGCATGTCATGAGTAATGCTATTATTGTTATATTATTATACCGCAATTATATTACTTTCTCTGCATTTGTGGGAGGCTACCAGTGGTTAGATGTGTTTTATGTGTTTAACCTTTCTGTATACATACTGGAATGAGCCAAGGTTGTAGCCACAGAGTTATATACCTAGAGCGCGCAAGCCTGACACTCGGGTGCGGCAACCGGAAGTACCTCGGCCGCCATCTTTGGGAGCCCAGTCCAGCCAACTCTGTGCTCCAGCCGGCAACTTCAAAGTGGAGGTAAGTAGTAGGTGGTGATGGTGATGATAGTGGTGGTGGTGCTATAGTGGTTGTGGTGGTGCTTTAGTGGTGGTGATGGTGGTGGTGATGGTGGTGGTGGTGAGAGAGAGAGAGAGAGAGAGAGAGACGGACTGACGTGACATATGACATAACTCTGGTCTCTCTCTCTCTCTCTCTCTCTCTCTCTCTCTGTTTATGAAAACCACCATCACCAAGACCACCACTATCACGTGCCACCACCACCATCATCACCGCCACCACCATCACGTACCACCACCACCATCATCACCACCACCACCACCACCACTGCCATCATCACCACCACCATCACCACCACCATCACCACCACCACCACCACCACCACCATCACCACCATAATCACCACCACCACCACCATCATCATCACCACCACCACCACCACCACCACCACTATCACGTACCACCACCACCATCACCACTATCACGTACCACCACCAACATATATCACCACCATCATCATCACCACCCCCACCACCACTATCACGCACCACCACCACTATCACGTACCACCATCACCACCACCACCATCATCATCACCACCACCACCAACACCAACACCATCACCACCACCACCATCATCATCATCACCACCACCACCACCATCATCACCACCACCACCATCGTCACCACCATCATCACCACCACCACCACCACCATCATCACCACCATCACCACCACCATCACCATCAAAACCACCACCACAGAGTGAGGGAAGGTGGGCTCCCCAAGATGGCTGCCGCGCCAGGGTAGTTTGCCTCACCCGCCACCAACCCCACAACACGGGAGCGCGCGCTCTAGGTATATAAATCTGTGGTTGTTGCCCCACTGCCGTTCTTTAAAAACTATGTGATCATGTTTTTCTTCCAAACTCATTGTTTTAGCACGCACGCTGACTTCCATCAGTAATGATTTACATTGAATCATTGGTTTGTAGGGTGAAAGAGTGGGTGAATATAATTATCTCGGTGCGCGTTGACATTAGAGCTCAAACATCGGTGACTGAAAATAAAGTAAAGGTGCCCAATTTTAAAAGAGCCAACTTCGTAGAAATCCGACGAAAACTAATAGATATGCAACTATCAGATGACGGCAATGTAGAGGACGCCTGGCTAAGCTTTAAAGATCACTTACTCACTCAGCAGGACACATTTGTCCCCTTGTGCGAGAAGCGAATTAACACTAATAAAAGTCCACCTTGGTTTAATAGCGAAATTAAACACTCAGTCAAGGAGAGAAAATTGTCTTACAGGTTAAAGAAAGAGCAAAGCATGACCGAAAACATTAGACTTTACAATGATGCCAGGCGACGAGTAAACAGATTAGTGCGTCAGGCAAAGCGTAGATATGAAGAAAATATTGCAGCCAACTGTAAAAATAATCCGAAATCCTTCTTCAGTTACATAAACAACTGAAAGGCGATCAGAAGTGGAATTGGGCCTTTAACAAACAGCGACGGTGCACTAGTGACTGACAGCCAACACGTTGCAAACCTATTAAACAATTACTTTTCCTCGGTGTTTAATAATAACAGTCCTCCCACCACCACCACCAACATCAGTATTAATGTAAATCCCGAGCATGCATTGTCTAACTTTGAAATAAAACCCGATGAAGTCCTCAAAGCCCCCAAATCACTTAAAACAAATAAAAGTCCTGGACCTGACAAAGTATAGCCAACTCTGCTGAAAGAAACAAAGAGCGAAATACTCTCCTCCCTCACAACCGTATTCAATATGTCCTTGCAACAAGGCATCGTCCCTTCAGATTGGAAAAAGGCTAACGTGACACCGATTTTTAAGAAAGGAGACAAAAAAGTACCAGGTAATTACAGGCCCATTAGTCTAACTTCGGTTGTAGGTAAGCTACTTGAGAGCATAATTAGAGACAAAATTGTGAATTACCTTGAAAGCCACTCATTAATTGGGGACTCACAACATGGTTTCCGAAACAAAAGATCCTGCCTATCAAACCTATTAACCTTTTATAACGACCTCTTCACTGTTTATGACGTAACCAAATCACTGGACGTAGTCTATCTTGATTTCCAGAAAGCGTTTGATAAAGTCCCGCATCATAAATTACTTTACAAATTAAAGCAAATAGGTATTGACGGTCAAGTAAACCAATGGATCGCGAATTGGTTGAGCAACAGACAACAAAGAGTAGTGATTGACGGATTTAACTCAGAGTGGGCGCCTGTCACTAGTGGCGTCCCTCAGGGCTCGGTTCTTGGCCCAGTGCTCTTCATTATTTACATCAACGACGTGGATGTTGGACTCAATAACCGCATTAGTAAATTTGCAGACGACACAAAGATTGGTAACTCGGTTCTCACTGACGAAGACAGGCAAAGCCTCCAAGAGGATTTGCACAAAATTTCAGCTTGGTCGGATAGATGGGAGATGCCCTTTAACGTAGACAAGTGCCAGGTCCTTCAAGTTAGAACGAGGAATAAGAAGTTCGATTACGAAATGCGCGGCGTTAAACTCAAAAGCGTTCAATGCGTCAAGGACTTGGGGGTCAAAATCGCGTCAAACCTCAAATTCTCACAGCAATACATCGATGCAACAAATAAAGCGAACATAATGTTGGGCTTCATTAAAAGAAACTTTGTATTCAAGAATAAAGATGTAATACTCCCGCTCTACAACAGTTTAGTCAGACCCCAGTTGGAATATGCGGTACAGTTTTGGTCTTCCCACCATGCAAAGGATATAGCTAAATTAGAAGGTGTTCAGCGTCGGGCAACGAAAATGATCCCTTCCTTGCGCAACAAATCCTCCGAAGAAAGGCTTTCCACCCTTAACATGTTCTCTCTTGAGAAACGTCACCTCCGAGGAAAACTGATCGAATTTTTCAAAATACTTAATGGTTTCACGAATGTAGACAGATCAACATTGTTTCTGATCGATGACACTTTGCGCACGAGGAACAATGGCGTAAAACTCAGATGTAGACAAGTAAATTCAGACTGCGCCAAATTTTTCTTCACCAACGTTGTAGTGCGAGAATGGAATAAGCTTCCACCATCAGTGGTCCAGTGCAACACGATTGACTCCTTCAAAAATAAGCTCGACCGTCACTTCCTTCAACGTAATATTAACTAGAGTAGAAATGCAACGTTTTGGAGTCTTCTGAATAATGTAAAATCACTTAGGTTTAAGGACAGACCACCAAGTCTGGACCATGGGGTCTGTGTGGTCTGATTTTCTATGTAAATCTATGTCTATGTAAATCTTATACTGTTTATTATACCGCTATTCGCAGCAATATCTTTCTCTGCTCCGATTGCAACGCTGCCTCGTTCAAAAATCATAACACCGCCGCGGCCACGTTCACTAGCCAGAGTTTCAAATCATGTCCCTTTGTGGTGATAAAGAGGACACAGCCTGGTGTGAAGCTACATTTATTACGGAAGAATGCCAGCCGGGGGTAAGTGATATATATATATATATATATATATATATATATATATATATATATATATATATATATATATATATATATATATAGATATATATATATATATATAATGTGGAAATTCTTATCATTTTCACGCTGACAGCTGTTCTGAACCTGTTAACTGCATGCCTCCCCTCCTCCCGTGGCAAGAGGCCGAATGGCCTACACACGACAGCTCCAGATTCCTCCCCATTACCACCTGTCAGCCTCGTCCAAGTAGCTATCCAGTCTACTCTTAAAACAAGCTATCGTCCCTGCACTCGCTATGTGATTGCTGAGTCTATTCCATTCCCCCACCACCCTATTACTAAACCAATGCCTGACCATTTCCCTCCTAAATCTATACTTTTCTAATTTAAGTCAATTACTGCATGTTCTATCTTGCCAAACATCTTATGGAAAAGTTAACCAGCATCTCCACTCTGTCATCCCTTACACTGATAAACTCTGGAACAGCCTTCCATCGTCTGCATTTCCTCCTGCCTATAATTTGACCTTCAAGAAGAGTGTATCGACTCTACTTTTGTCTGTTTGGGAGTGGTGAGTAGTGTGGCTTTTTTTCTAGTACACTTTGTTGCCCTTGAGCTGTCTCCTTTGTTTAAAGAAAATAATAATTAAATAAATAGAAGTTGGCCGCCAATGCTTCCAACACATTTTGGTGCCATATCTACAAGTGGCTGGTGACTGTAAGTATCTCAGCAACCTGCATGCATCTATGCCATTCCCATCACGGTGCATGGAGCAAGCTTCACATAACACTCAGACAGACACAGTTTAATTATGGTTATATATCAGACTCAGTTTATTGCTCAGTCTATTAGGTGCAGTGCTGTTAATATTGTTAGTGGTAGTATTAGTACAATTAATGTATTTATTTTCATTAATTTATCTATTTATTTATTATATTCTTAGTGTTTGAAAATTCCAATACTAGTATTAAGATAAACAAAAATATCAGAAATATACTTATACTCATTAATTATTATTGCTTTTCTTATTATTACTTCCTTCAGTGTCCTGGCACTTTGACATCTAGTGCTTTTCTGTCTAGCAGCCAAAATTGTGGTCTTTCTGAATGTGTATGCCCTAAGTCTTCATTGGTGTAACTAGCTATGTAACATAAAAATCTACATCTCTCTCCCTTCTCACCCAGTTGTCCCCGTACATCCTTTCAGTATCCAAAGAATTTAAATTTACATCTTATAATCACTTAACTAATGCAGTGCAATCCTCATCTCTGTATTTTACCGTGTGGACATACTCTTTCCTTCCATGTTCCACTGTCGTATGTTATTCCACACCTAACACAACCACATCCCAACAGATCCGAACACGTCCGATATCATCCAAGAGAATGAGGCAGCTGAAGGGGAGAATCCAAAAAAGAGGCCAAGGGTGAAGAGATTTAGCCACCCCCTGAAGTACATGGCAGCATCGAACCCTCTTGGTGAGCTGCAGGAATGTGCTCCCCATTGCAGTGCACCAGCTCCATGTACTGATTTTGGTATGAATACTTCATCTAGTGTTTGTTGATTGTTGTGTTATTAATCTGATTATGACTTCACAAAATAGAATGTGCAAGTCACTCAACACATGCCCTGCTCAACATCACTTTTAAGTTGTAAAATTCCTTCATATGGATGCTGATTTATGTATCCTGAAATGACTTGATCTTATACTATATTTCCCTTTTCTTTTTCCCAGTGTGGTATATATATAGATATATATATATATATAAATATAGATATATATATATATATATATATATATATATATATATATATATATATATATATATATATATATATATATATATATAGATATAGATATAGATATATATATATAATAGCAAATGCTTTCTACACCATATTTTTCCTAAAATAACAATTTGATATAGTGTAGATAATGCCTAATAAAACATAAGAACAAATATATTTTTTCTTTACCCCATTGGTAAATCATTTTACAATAATGAAAAAAATAAGTAAAGGCTGGATAGGGTCCTGTGGCAGGTACTTCAAAAATAGTAAAGCTACCCCTGAAAAGTGACGTTTTTGGTGGGCTGCAATAGATGGCGCTACTTCTGCATACCCGAGGAATTACTACATACCACTATCTCTTCGTATATAGTCTCTTTGAGTATTACTGTCCATAGGTGCGTGTCAACGTGTGGTTTTCAGGTTTTGTAAGTTTTATAAAATACAGATGATAAAAATTTGAATTCATCTGTTTTTTTATTTGAAATATCAATATAATATCGTTTTCGCCTATCGGACTTATCGCTAGCTAGTATCGGAATTGTGGATTTATATTGGGTATCGGTTATCGGTTATTGCCTATATTTGTGTCTCCAGTTAACGAATATCGGTTATCACCGTTAAGGTTTCCCATTATCAGTTATCGGTTATCGGGAATAAGGTTTTCTGTTATCGTGCCCAGTTATGATTATACCCAAAGTGAGTTGAACACCGTGAACGGCTCTTTCCTCACCTGAAAGGGGCGATGTCGCTCGTGAGAATGAGCTCGCTCCCACAACCTAGGGCGAGGAAGGGGCGTTAGTCTCGGCCCCAAAACATCTTGGTGTGACGTCACGGAATGACAAACTGATCGCAGGTTAGGCCTGCTTGAGACCTGAGATTTCCTTGGTAGGCCTCCAATATCAATATAAGGTCACTGGTATTTTATTTCCATTATAAATATTTACCGTTCTCCCGCAATAATTAAAAGAAGGCAGATTGACCACTTTTGGCAACGATACCCTGTTTTGACCCCTGACACCTCTGAATTTTGTTGACACGACAGATTGTAGGGGAGATATGGGAGCACAACAGGCCTCTTTGTTTCAACACCCATCTCTCTCTCTCTCTCTCTCATGAGAAACCCACATACATATATAACTGGTTGTGCAAACACCCCAGGTTAACTCTATTTACATGGGAAAAATACCATTACAATTGTAGTACATTTCGGGCCATTACATGACCTTCCCCTTCGATTTGGTATTTTTTCCCATAAGTAAATCTAGAACATAGCCATAAGAAATAATACTAAGTACAGGAGTTTGGTGACACACCTACCATGGGAGTACAAGGCTAGCAACAACTGCGATACAACATAGTATTCAATATTCATATCATCTAGGGTAGGCAGGTAAACACAAAAGACGTGGAAACTTCCACAAACAGGAGTCATTAACAACATCTGCTCCTACAGGGTGTACTCCAAATACTGCCTCCGCTCACTGCGTGAGAACAGTTTCTGTGCCTAGACTCGGCTAAAAGCCTCCCTTACAGACCTTACTACTCCCCTCCTCGACTTGAGCGACAAGTCCCAGTATCCCTCTTGGGTAACAGGTTGGATGAGCATCCGCAACAGGGACAAACTCGCCTCTCTCAGCGACAGGAAACGGCACCAAGGGGTCCTGTTTAGCACGCAACATCCGCCCCAAAAAAATCCAGAAAAGAAACAGAATCGTTCAACCCCCAGACATACTTCATAACCACACAACTCATCCGTTTCCGCAGCAGGAAATGCACCCATAGGTATATAACCGAGAGCCTGCTTGACGCCTCATGAAGAGATACTACCAGGTCCTGCACACGGGGATCTGTCATACGTGCCTACTAGCATCCACGCCGGCACAACTTAAAACCTGAGCTCAAGTGAGGTGTTCCCCCTCTGCTAAATATCCACATTATACTGCATCCCTTCCCAACCAATTACAAATCATCCCCCAAGAATAGGCACCAGCCACACCAAGCTGGAATGTGTAATACCAGCAGAAGGGTAGGGGAGAGGTGGAGCTTAACCCATCCTGCCTAGGTGTCCCTCAATTAACAACCACTCCCCCTCGACATATCCGGCTAACACCTTGTACAACCCAAAATCCTAAAAAAACATACATTGTAGTACCATTGTAAAAATCCTGAGCTAACACAGATACAAGTTTATGAACTATGGACACAACATTCCTCCACATATCGCCTTCGTGGTCGACGCACTCGGGGCAGGAAAGGTTCAGGTTCAGTTTCTTCAGGGATGATTATCTCTCTGGGAGCGGTGATCCACTCCTCACTACCACAGTAAGGTTTCACCTTCTCTGCAGCCCTTTGCAGTATTCCTTCATCAAAAACATTCTCAAGTACATAAGCAGAACCATCCCTGATCACTTCAACCACTCTGTACGGGCCCAACCATTTCAGATTAAGTTTCTTACAAGTACCAGGTAGGCTACCCTCACTTTTCACCCACACCAGAGAACGCACACCGACCTTTTGGTTTCTGCGCCCACGGTTAGCTACTGCCCGAAAATTCCTTGCCATTTTCTGGTGTGTCTCCCTGAGAATAGCATGAGCTTCTGCTATACCCTCCTCTGTACCTTCAATTTCTGGGAGACGAACACCCACCTGGCGTGGCGGACGACGCAAGAAGAAGGCAAAGTATGGCTGCTCACCCGTAGTGGTGTGCACTGTCATGTTCAGTAAATTCTGGCATGCTGGGAGCAACCTTGGCCACCGAAGAGGGTGTCCTTGACATAGGGTGGCCAACACAGACTTGAGCGTTCGGTGGTAGCGCTCGCTGATGCTGTTTCGTTGGGGATGGTATGGGGTGGTGTGGCACAGGGTGATATGGTTAGTGCGGCAGAGGTTTTGGAAGGAGGCCGAACTGAACTCGCCACCATTATCCACCAGGACAGCCTTAGGAGCTCCAAAGTCTGCAATATAACTCGAGAAAGCTTCATATACTCCCTCTGTGGCCTTAGTCTTCAGGGGAAACAATTTAGTGTACCTACTGTAGTGATCTAATACAGTCAATACATACCTAAAGCCTTGTGTACCTGATACCATATCCACTACATCCATACTGACTCTTTCAAGAGGCTTATCTACTGCTGGCATTTCTTGCCACTGTTGCTGTAAGCCTGCAGAATGTTTCAGTTATTGACAAGTGGAACAGGTTTTAACATAATTACATACATCAGTCTTCATATTACACCAGAAAAATAGAGACTGAAGTGGTGAGGGTTTTCTTTTGACCTAAGTGGCCTGACTGGACATGTGCATGATGGAGTCACTTCAGCAGCAAACTGGGTTGTTAGGAACTGTTTCAGGTCCTCCCAAGACTGGCAACTATTTTCCTCCTGCTGATTATGAATAGGCATGTCAAGCTCTGAACTAACTCTTGTTTTAGCCACCTTCATTCTATCCCCATCCTCAGTGGTACATTGTTCGACAAGGTCAAAGAAGAGACCGAGTTTGCCTGCAGCCTCTAAATCATCCAGTTCATGTAATTGCAAGATGGGTATGTCCCTGGGCTTAGTAGAAATAGTTTTGGGGTGGGGGTGAGCTTCCTACTTCTGGCTTGACAAGGGTCTCATTTTTCTTTTTTTTTTTTTTTTTTTTTACGTTGTTGCCTATTGCGCCGGTAGGCATCTTCCCGGTGGGGCCTGATGGTCGGCCCAAGGCTTCTTCCAGGTGGGGCCTGATGGTCGGCCCAGCCCGTTCTGGCGCAGGCGAGTGTTTATAGTGGCGCCATCTTGCATTGGCTCATGCTGCCCCCCGGAACTCGTTCTTGATTCGCTTGGACGGCTTCCTCTAGAGTCCGGGTTGATGGGTGGTCTTCAGGACAGCATGTGGGTAGTTTTAAGCCACTCGGCGGTGACTGAAAAATCCGAGTGGTAGCGTGAGGATTCGAACCCGCGTCGTCCATCACGCGGCGAATGTGGGTCCAGTACGCTATCACTTCGGCCACCGCCTACCCCTAGTTGCCTAGTTGGCTAAGAATTTCCCCCTGTGCAATAATAATATCCCCCAGCTCTTTCAATTTGTTCTCAAATTCTACAATCCTCACTTCTGGCTCTTGGGGTCCTCCTGTTGCCCTTGAGGACTCAAGTTTTACCTTGTCTCCAGGCATGTTGACAATTTAATTTCACTTCTACTGACACCTCTCAACAAGTGAAGCCCGTCCCGAGCCTGTTGTTCACACCATCAAAGTAAATCATCCCACCGCTGCCACCATTTTGTTGTGCCGTTCGTGGGCACTCTTTTAATTAATTATGTAGGTTCATTATACCTCAAAGTATAATTAATTATTGATCATTTAAACCACAGAGTAAAATTAGTAGTTTATTCACCCAGTCTTATAAGGCACCATTATCGCACACAGGATCATCACCTGTCCAAGTAATATAGGTAACGTGGCTTTAAGAATGTTACTTGAGGTAATTATTGTGTAGAGATTCTGATGGTGAACTAAAGGTCATAGGACAGGGTCCACTGATAAGAGGTTAGCAAACTTATCTTACATCACTAAATATACTTATAAATACCATGAACATAGGTAAACATTAACACCTTAAACTAACATGCACACATGGGAATAAGTAGCACCAACATCATAATTGTTTCCACCCACACGGGGAAACACAGACTCCACCATTCCACACCTTAATTAAGTCCTAACTAAAACTAGTGTGTGCATTACGCTTATCCATTGTTACCCGAGAACGACACACATACCACCCCTTTGGCCTTCTCCTTCCTTCCTCTCTTCACACACCCTGTCGCAGTCAATCCCCCACAACGCAGCTTCAAAGTAGTAGTAGTAGTAGTAGTCGGTCGGGAGTTTTGCCTTTGTAACGGCACTCCCTGATGTGTCTACTGTCTGGGTCTATTGTTTTCCTTTATCTTTCATTCTTTTTTCTCTTATTGTCCAAAACTTGTGTACTGTTGTTTTTGTTTGTTCGGTGTGTTCATTTTCAAATAAAAATTTTCCAATGGTGTCGTCCTCTTCTTCCTCGTAAGGCTGTTGCAGCCTCACGCACTTTATTCTTTCCTCTGCATATGCCGGGCACCAGAGCAGGAAGTGTCGCAGGTCTTCATTTTCAGCTTCACACACGTCACACTTGGTTTCCTCTTGCCGGTGTCTGTTTCTGTCTTTTAGTTGCATGTTGTTTGTCCTGCATCTGAATAGCACTTCTGAGGCTTGGTTGTTGGTGTATACCTCCTCTTGTCCTCCCAACTTCTGTCTCCATTTTCTATATATCTTAAGGCTTGCTTTCTCATTCATTTGCCTCTTCCACTCTCTTGTATCCACCTCTCTCATTCTCTGCTTTATACTCTCCTTTGTCTCATTCCTCACACTCAGTCCCTCTGTTGCTCTCAGTTCATTCAACAAATCTTTCACCCACCTACTTTGTCTCTTCTCTATCATCTCCTCTCCCATCCTTCTCACCAAATCGTTTCCTTCCACAAGAACATACCTTAAGTACTTCCACTGTCCCTCCCTTATCCTGTTTTAAACACTGGAGCTTCCTATTTCCCCTTCCCCCATGAGTGCTGCTTCCTGTGCATACATTGGTGCCCTCAAAATCTTCCTGTACACCCCATTCTCTATCCTCTGCAACTTTTTTATGTCTGTCTTTGTGATGTTTATTATATTTACCCCGTACAGGATGGATGGCAGTGCAACATTTTTCCAATAAGTCTTTCCTATTAACATTCTTGAACAGCTCTTTTCAATTACATTGTATGTCATATTTGCTAGCCTTCTCGCTTTCCTGAACATTTCTTCCTTTTGCATTTGAAAACAGTTCCTCTTGTCACTGACTATTATTCCTAAATATTTAATTCTATCCCCAACACTAATGCCCCCTATATTTTCTGGTTTGTTTTCCATATTAAAAATGATAATATTCATTTTCTGCTTATTTACTTCTAGTCCATATTCTTTAGCTATAGTCTCCATCTTCTCTATCACCTGTACTGCTTCCCCTACACTATTTGCCAAAAGCATGCCATCATCTGCAAAGAAGAGTGAGGTAATCCTGAATGCCTCAACTTTGTACCCACATTCTAGCTCCTCTAGCTCCTGAATTATTTTAAAAGTAATCATCTTAAACAGTGTAGTTGAGGCAGTACATCCCTGTCTAATCCCACTGGTCACTTTTATTTCTATCTCCTCCTCTTCTTTATCTATCTCTAACTTAGTTCTATCTCCTACATAAACTCCTGCTATGAAGTTAATTATATCTGGGTTTACCATGATATCCTTTAAAACTTCTATTAACTTATCTCTTCTTACACTATCATAGGCCTTTGCAAAATCTATCGAGATTACTATCAATGGTTTCCTCATCTTATATGCTCCTTCTACACAATATCTAAGAATAAATAGGTTGTTTTCTATCCGGCTTCCCTCTGTGAATCCTGCCTGCGTATCCTTACCTATACCATTTATCCTAATGTGGTCCTCCAAGCTAGTTCTAATCACAGCCATCATTAGCTTGTACCCTACATTCGTCAGAGCTATTGGCCTTAGTTCTTTAACCTTTGGTCTACACTTCTTTGGTAACATGACTGTCCTAGAGTCCCTCCATCCCTCTGGTATCCTCCCTGTCTCTAATACTGCCCCAAGGTCTTCAACCAACACCTTCCGCAATACTTTACTTTTAGCAAATTCTTTGTACATTTCTGGCTTTATTTTGTCTGTTCCAACTGCTTTTTTATTTTTCATTCTATTGATACATTTAATTACTCTATCTTCCCTTATGCTTTCTTCTTCCAGATAGATGAATCCCCCCTTCACCCTTCTTGTTATTTCCATGTGTTCTCTCACTTCTATTCCACATTTTTCAGTGTGCTGCCACCCCACTGCCCTAAGCTCATTAATATCCTCCAACCTTACAGCCTGGTTTTCCTCTATGTCCTTTTTTACCTGTTCATACTCCCTTACATACTCCTCTCTCTTCTCTGTGTTCCAAACTTCCTTTATATCATTTCCATGTTTTCTGTACACTCCACTCCAAAAACCTTTTACTTCCTCCCCGACCTTTCCTCTCTCCAGCTCCACTCCATCCTCCCCATATATCCTTAAAGTGTCTTTATCCTTAACCTTTTCCCCTTTAAGTATTCTTATATACTCCCACATCTTTTTTCCTCCATCTTTCTTATCCTTAATTTCCTTTGTTATCTTTTCCTCTTGTTTATACATTTCCTTCCTTATCTTTAATTGTACCTTTGTTCTTTGTTCTACATATAATTTTTTCCACCTTTCTTCCTCTTCTTTGCATTTCTCCTATTCCTGTTTAACTTCTTCCTTTCTTTTATTTATTTCCTTATTTCCTCGTTTATCCATGCTGGTTCCTCGCCGTCCCCTAGCTTTTTCTCTCTTCTTCTATATACACTTTTTAGCACTGCATCTGCTGTTTCTCATGTTTCCCTCCAGTTCTCCTATACTGTCCACCTTATTCCTCGATACACTTTCTTCTAGCTTTTTCCTAAAGTTTTCTAGCGATGATTTATCTGTTTTATAGTACTCCCTTTCAATCCATTCATTTTTCTTGAACTCCCTCTTTTCTTCTTTTACCCTTAATTCCACCTCTATCAGGTTATGGTCTGAAAGGTCATATTCTTCCTTTTTTCATCTATTTTCATTTTATGGAACCTATTGTACACCTTGTCTGTCATCAATACATAATCTATTACACTCTGCTGTCCATCTCGGCTCCATGTCACTTCTCCCTCACACCTCTCGTCATCATTTAACATAATCAATCCATATTTTTCCATCCATTGTATAATCACTTCCCCATTCCTGTTTACTTTTTGTGTTCCCTTGAACCCCACATGTCCATTAAAGTCACCCATTATCATCAAAGGCTCTGAGTTTTCCTCTATTATTTTTTCTATTACTTGTGTTATTTCCTTGTTTCTCTCTACATCACTAACACTAAAGTAGACTAACACTAATCTAACCTCCCAATGGGAGGTTAGAAACAAAATGTAAGGATGTTTTACACACAATAGGAAAATGGGAGGCTCCCATTTTCCTATTGTGTGTAAAACATCCTTACATTTTGTTTCTATTTTACATAATGTTGTTCCTTTTCCTTTTCTGTAAATAATCATTAGTCCTTCTCCCCTTCTGTCCTTTTTTTCTCTCATAGTGTCTAAGACTTCAAAATTATCGCCAAAATTAACCTCCCTACATTTTTTCTGGGTTTCCGTTAAACAAATTATACTAATGCCCTTAACTAATTCCTCCACTTCCTTCCCCTTAGTTTTAGTTAACCCCTGCACATTCAAAACTTTTACTGATGCAAATACTTCCCCCTCCCCTTTTCTTTCCCTTCTCTCCCCATCTCATTCCCTACCTTGATGCTCTGCCACCCTCACAACCCTGCCTTTCTTTATTATCCATTTACCTCCCTCCCATCTTTTCTCTTGTAGCTCTTCCCTTAGCACTGCATCTTCCTCTCTCTCTTTCTTTGTTTTATCTACACCAATCCTAATATTTTTAATCTCTTCATCTCGTACATAACTCAGCTCTTTGCCTCTCTTAATCACTCCCCACTTTGAGTACTCGTCACTCAGACATGCCACTAGTGGCCGCTCTCTCCCTCTCACTCCCAGCCTGTACACCTTTTCTACCTGAGCTCCTTTCACTCCAAGCTTGTCCTTGAAAAGTAGTAACATCCAGAGTAGCAAATGTACGTCGTATTAGCCCCATTACCTGATTGGCTCTGTTGACTTTTTCGGACATGTGACCTTCAAATGACAAAAGTTCGTCAGTAGTAATTCCCAGGTCTTTCTCTCTCGCAACCTTCTTAGCCTCTTGTCTATCTGGCCCTTCCCCTCCGAGATAGTATGATGTGTCCCTTGTAGCTCGATGCCTGCTGTGTATTTTGAGGTGTATGCACTTCTCCGGATGAAAAGGCAGCGGATTATCTTCCGACCACTTCATGAGGTGTTCTAGGTCTTCCTGCAGTAAGCACTGGTCCTGTAGTGATGCGATCCTCCTGTACACGTTTGTGTCATCCGCAAATAGATAAAGACTTGATTTAACGGTCGTTGGCAGGTCATTAATATATAGGGCAAAAAGGACTGGTCCCAGCACACTGCCTTGTGGAACTCCACTTACTACTTTACTCCATTTAGAATATACTCCCTTTAAGTGAACTCTCTGCTTTCTCTCTTTTAGGAAACCTGATATCCATTGGTATATGCTGCCTTAAGATCTCCCTTCTCCTCCTCCATCTTGTTCTCCCTCTCCTTCCACTTCTCTTCTATCTTCTTAATCATCAGATCATTCTTCTCCTTCAGGCCATGCAGCTCTTTCTTCATCTCCTTGTTTTCTTTCATGATCTGGTCAGCCTCCCTAATGGTCTGCCTTACCTTGGGGTTGCAAGGTGTGCAGAACCACAGGGTGCTCTGCTGCCTCTTCAAAAGTGTTTACTGCTGCATGTTGGCCTTGGTCTGGGCGACGCCCAGCTTCCCATCTGTCAGGCTTGCCTTTGTCGTACCTGAAAGGGGCGATGTCGCTCGTGAGAATCCCAGTCTCAGTTATAGTTATACCCAAAGTGAGTTGAGCACCGTGAACATTTCTTCGTGGACCAAACGGTATGCTCAGTGACGAGGAGTGTCTTTGATGCAGCGCGCGAAGCGGCGAGCGGGAAAGAAATGAACTAATTTCCTCTCTTGACGAAGAGGAGGTGAAGGCCCGCTCTTCGCTAATATCTTCGCACATTTAATGCTTTATTACAACATTTTTCCATGTTGCTGTATTATTAATTGGGTATAAGAACAATTTAAATTTTCTAGGCCTTATATAAAAAGTCATACAATGCGAGAAACATTATTTTTTTCTGTTTATTCAAGACTTCACGGTTCCCATGATAATTTAAGCCAACACTGGAACGCACCTCCAAGCCAGCATGCCCCGCCTTTCAGACTCAACTATTCACAACAGTTCTCCTTTTTAAGCGTTTGTAGCGCGTGCACTTCAAACCATAAGCATGAAGATTGCTGGGACAAATTTAAAAGTGACGGACTGACAGCTAGGCTTCGGCCTCCGGGCGCTTGTTTCACAAGTCTGTATGAATATGTGGTGCTATGTGGTACTCCGTGCTGGGCTTCCCACAGCCAATCTCCAAACTCGTGACGTCACCTGTGGGTGGAGCTTAGCAAAGCTCAGCAATATAGATGATACCATTTTCCACCCACTGATAGGAGCTCTAAAGCTAGTTAAAAATATATTTATAAGGGAGAAATAACGAAGGGAGAAAGAGATCTCATGGAACAGGAGGAAAATAAAGAAAATAAAAGCAGTTTATTCTAACGAGGTCTCCTAAGCTCCGCCCACAGGTAACGGGACGATATCAGAGCGAAGCAAACATAGCCACAGATACCAACCAATTAAACCCATCAATGTAAATTTTCTGCTATATATAGTGTATGTCACTGTATCAAGCACTGCTTACATAAGTACTTGCCACACAATATTTTCCATTATAGAAATGTACCTAAAATGCATTAATGTTTCGGTTTTCAACGTTTGTTTGATTTGCAGTAGTACCAACACTACACGGAAAGATTGTTTCGAAGGGGAAAGAGAAACTAGGGTTTGAAAATATCTCTTCACGGAAACACACTCTCTAAGCGACGCTGCGACGAAGAGGGAAGAGCTTCACTGAAAATTCCGCCGTCTCAGCCCCAAAACGTCTTGGTGTGACGTCACGGAATAACAAACTGATCGCAGGTTAGGCCTGCTTGAGACCTGAGATTTCCTTGGTAGGCCTCCAATATCAATATAAGGTCACTGGTATTTTATTTCCATTATAAATATTTACCGTTCTCCCGCAATAATTAAAAGAAGGCAGATTGACCACTTTTGGCAACGATACCCTGTTTTGACCCCTGACACCTCTGAATTTTGTTGACACGACAGATTGTAGAGGAGATAAGGGAGCACAACAGGCCTCTTTGTTTCAACACCCATCTCTCTCTCTCTCTCTCTCTCTCAAACTTCTGTCTTTCTCTCTCCCATACTTGTCATTCTTTTCTCCTTCTCTTGTGTACTTCCTTATTTCCCTTCTCTCTCTCTCTCTCTCTCTCTCTCTCTCTCTCTCTCTCTCTCTCTCTCTCTCTCTCTCTCTCTCTCTCTCTCTCTCTCTCTCTCTCTCTCTCTCTCTCTCTCTCTCTCATGAGAAACCCACATACATATATAACTGGTTGCGCAAACACCCCAGGTTAACTCTATTTACATGGGGAAAAATACCATTACAATTGTAGTACATTTCGGGCCATTACACAAGAATTACAAGACTCCAGACTGGAGGCCGCAGAACGCTTAACCTCGATCAGACCTTGCTATAATTTCCGATTGGGGTAAAAGGAACCCTGTGTCCTTCAGTGCCTCAAAAACCCAATTTCTCCACCTATTAACTCGACACATTCTTCCAAACACCTATCCCCTATTCTTCGACAACACTCAGCTGTCACCTTCTTCAACACTAAACATCCTCGGTCTATCCTTAGCTCAAAATCTCAACTGGAAACTTCACATCTCCTCTCTCACTCAATCAGCTTCCTCGAGGTTGGGCGTTCTGTATCGTCTCCGCCAGTTCTTCTCCCCCGCACAGTTGCTTTCCATATATAAGGCCCTTGTCCGCCCCCGTATGGTGTATGCATCTCACGTGCATGTGGGGGGGCTCCACTCACACAGCTCTCTTGGACAGAATGGAGTCTAAGGCTCTTCGTCTCATCAGCTCTCCTCCTCTTACTGACAGTCTTCTACCTATTAAATACCGCCGCCATGTTGCCTCTCTTTCTATCTTCTATCGATATTTTCATGCTGACTGCTCTTCTGAATTTGCTAACTGCATGCCTCCTCCCCTCCCGCGGCCCCGCTGCACACGACTTTCTACTCACGCTCATCCCTATACTGTCCAAATCCCTTATGCAAACGTTAACCAGCATCTCCATTCTTTCATCCCCTTCACTGGTAAACTCTAGAACAGCCTTTCTTCGTCTGTATTTCCTCCTGCCTATGACTTGACCTAGTGTATCAAGACACCTCTCCATCCGAAACTGACCTCTCTTTTGGCCACTCAATACTTTTCGCTTTGTGGGAGCAACAGTTAGCGGGCTTTTTTTCTACATTTTCTTTTTGTTGCCCTTGAGTTGCTCTCTGTGCTGAAGAAAAGAGACAAACCTGAGAGGAGAAGACCAAGGGGACTCCCATGTAACTCACGGCTGGGGCAAGTTGATTGATTCTAGGAGGGGCTCGAGATGGGGTGGGAGGATGCACTGAAAGTTGTTCGGGGGAAGGGGGTGGCGGATGGATGAAGCGACGCGCCTACTGGCATTTGCTCGACGTTACTTGGTTCATTATCTGGTTAGTTAATTTATTAGTTAATTAGTTAGTTAGTTAGTTAGTTAGGTTAGTTAGTTAGTTAGTTAGTTAGTTAGTTAGTTAGTTAGTTAGTTAGCTAGGCTAGTTAGTTAGTTAGTTAGCTAGGCTAGTTAGTTAGTTAGTTAGATAGTTAGTTAGTTAGTTAGTTAGTTAGTTAGTTAGTTAGTTAGATAGTTAGTTAGTTAGTTAGTGTGTGAGTGTGTGTGTGTGTGTGTGTGTGTGTGTGTGTGTGTATTTACCTTTTTGTATTTACCCATTTGTAATCTACATGACCCGAGGTAAGCTCTATTAGTCCCGTCTCCATATCTATATTTGTCCAACCTAACTATCATTTGATGGACACTGCTCGCCTCCATCACCCTTGTGTCCCAGACCGTTCCACGTGTCTGCAAGTACACTTCTATTAGGGAAACTATACTTCTTTATATTCCTTAGACAAGTTTCCTTTCAGTTTTCTATCATCCCCTCTCTGGCTCCTTGCTCCAGTTGCAAATATCAGATCATTTCTATCTACAGCATCAATTTCATTTACCGATTCAAACAATGTTAAAAAATCTCTTTCTCTTCTTTGTTCCATAGTTGGTAGTTTCATCTCTTCAATCTATCTTCATAGGTCATATTCAAAAGCTCCGGCACCAATTTTGATACAATCCTTTGTATTTTTTATATTTTCTTGATATTTTTTGTAGGGTGCCCATACTACAGTGTCATACTCCAGCTTTTTCCTTATTAATGTTGTTATTATTTTTTTCATCATGTCTTTATCCACATAATATAAAGCAAACTTTATCCTTTGCAACATGCTGTATATTTCTCCAAATACTCTATCTATTTGTTTATCCGGTGTCAATGTATCTTGCATTGTCACTCCCAGATTTTTTTCCTGATGCAACACTTTGATGGGTTTTCCTCCCATTTTGTAGTCTCCAGTTGGTCTATTTTTGCTTTCCCCCATCTCTATCACGTGACATTTTCTTGCATCAAATTCCATTTCCCATATTTGACTCCATCTGTGTACTCTATCCAGGTCTTCCTGTAGCATGTCGCAGTCTTCCCTTGTATTAACTTATTTCAGCAATTTAGTATCATCTGCAAATATGCTCCTATAACTCCTTATCTCTTCTGGCATGTCATTTATATAAACTATAAAAATTATTGGTGCAAGGACTGAGCCTTGGGGTACTCCACTTGTTACTTTCCTCCAATTGGATTTCTCATCTCTGATCACCGTCGTCATTTCTCTTTCTGTCAAGTAATCTTCCATCCAGTCAATCATTTTACCTCCCAGACTGTCTTGCTATTGGAGTCTCCATATCAGTCTTTTATGTGGAACCTTGTCAAAAGTTTTCTTTAGGTCTAGATATACACAATCTGTCCATCCATTTCTCTCCTGTACCACATCTATAACCCTTCAGAAGAAGCATATTAGGTTGGTCACGCATGATCTTCCTCTCCTGAAGCCAAACTGACTTTCACTCATTATATTTTCTTTTTCAAAGTGCTCAACCCATTGCTTTTTACTATTTTTTTCACATAGCTTACACATTACACTCATCAGAGATACTGATCTATAATTTAGCGGTTCCATTTTATCTCCACATTTATAAATTGGTATTACCTCAACCCTTTTCTATTCTTTAGGTACCCTTCCTGATTTAACTGAGCAACTGATTATGTCATATAATGGTTCTAGTAACTGATCGACACATTCCTTTAACACTTGTCCTGATATCCCAACTGGTCCCATAGCCTTTCTTCCGTCGAGGTTTTTCATGAGTTTGAATTTCATTCTTGTGAATCTTTATTTTTTCCTAGGTTCTTTCACCCTCTTCGTCATGTGCCTGCTCAATATTTGATCCATTTTTACATACACTTTGGAAACCTTTGTTCAATATTTCTGCCAGGTCCTTGTCATTTTCATTAATTTAATTTCCTTCCTTTAACTTCGTGACACTCTCCTTCCTCTCTGCTTTCCCATTTATAAACTTATAAAACATCGTAGGCTCTTCTTTGTTTTTATTTATAATTCTTTTCTCAAATTCTATTTCTTCCTCTCTTTTTATTTTCACATAATATTCATTTCTTCCTTTTTTGGATTTCTCACTGTTTGTTTTATTTGGTCTTGTTTCTAGATTTTTCCAAGTTCTATTTCTATTTTCCTTTGCTTTACCACACCTCCAATTGAACCATTCTTTCTTTCCCCTTTCCCTTGCTATGTACTGGGGGAAATATTGTTCTATTCCTTTGTTGTGAATTTCCAGGAATTTGTCATATTTATCTTATATTAGTTAATGTTTTTTTTACTTCATTTCAGTTAATTTTACTGAAGAATGACCTCATTCCTGTTCAATCTGCCTTTGTATTGTTTTTCCTTTTCATTTTACGTATTTCATCTTTCTCTCTTTCTTCTTCTCTATTGAGTTCCCATTCTAATATATTATGATCACTCTTTCCAAGCGGACACACATCTTAACTCTTTCTTTTAGTTGTATTCCTTTCGTAAACACTTAATCTATAGTCTCGATGGTATATCTTCTCCTCTGTATCTAGTATGTTCTTGTATCCATTGTGTCATGAGGTTTTCCGTTACCCTTTTCAGTAGTTTACTTCCCCTGGTGCCTTCGTCATATCCAGCATCAAAGTTTTCCCACATCACTTCTTTACAATTGAAATCACCTGTTATATTGCCTTCTTGTTTCCTTTGGTTTCCCTTTGAAGTATTTCTTCAGTATTTTGCAACATAGGTTTGTATTTTTCTTCGCTCCAGTTTACTGTCTTCGGTGGGACATATGCTGTTATAATTTCACATTTCTCACTTTTATTTACTGGTATTTGAATACGCAAAACTTCTGTATTATCATTTCCATAGTTCACTTCACAAATTTTTAAGTGATGCTCCGTCAGTATCAATATCTTCCCTCGCCTTTCCTTCCTCTCTATCTTTTCTCCATGTACTATATTCATTTAAATTATCGAGGGCAGAGCTCAGCAGGCCTTTTGGTAGTTTCGTTTCCACTATGCACATTATATCTGGTTTCTTCTCTCTTAGGTAATCTTTCAGTTCATTTTTTTTTACAATAATCCATCTATGTTTATATATGCATAGTGATATTTCATGTCCCACCTTTTCTGTGTTTTGCTACTTTCTCTTCATTTAGTACTTTCCGCTGCCTCTATCATTTCACAGCCTTTCGTTCCTCACTCTCCAAAAAAAATTAGCATTTTCTACTTCTGATCTTTCATTATTCCTCTCCTTTGCCGTTTCCAATTTTTCCTTTAAAATTTCCCTCTTCCTCAGTCAGAGTCCTTCTTATGTTCCTCATTTTGACTAAGCTTCCAAACTCGAGCTAGAATTTCTTCTGATGCCATTTGTAATTTTAATCTCAGCTTTACTGGCCTGTTCTTCCCTTCTTGGTACGGACCCAATCTAATTATTTCGTCCACTTCATCTTTCACTTTACTTAATTCATCTTCATTTATTTTGCTTTGTACGTCCTTCACTTTGCTCATTTCATATTTTTCTCTTACTGTCTTGATGTGATTTATTTCTTCACTAACTCCAAAAAGCACCACACATTTCATGTCAGCGATATCTCTTACCATTTCTCTTTTTGCTTTCAAGGCATTTACTATTTCCCTCTCCACTTCTTGCTTTTGTTCTATTCTTTCCTTTTCTAAAATCTCTTTGAACCTGATCTTTTCTTTTTCTGTTTCATTTTGACAGGCTTCCATCATTTTCTTGAATTTCTCTTCCATTCCTTTTGATAATTATTTCCTTCTCAGTTCTTGGGATTTTTGTTAACTCATTCTTTATCATAATTATCATATTGTATTTTCCTTTCCATCTCTTCACTGATGTCTTTGGCTTATTCTTTTTCATTCTGACCCCTAAGCATAGTTAATTCCATCTCCATTTTTTTAATTTTCAAGTTTCCTGATTCTTAATTACAGTTCGACTTTCTCCTTTTCTAATTTTGAATTCCTCAGTTCTAATTCCAGCTTTTCCATTTTCAATCCGTCTTTCTCTTCTTTCGTCTGGTCTTGGTTTCGTTCTTCCACTTGTCTCAGTAGCTCCCCAATTTCTTCTCTCGCTTTCCTCATTTTCACTAATAATGTGCTACTGTCCTGTTCTACCTTTTTAACTCTCCTCCATAGCAGTCTTTCACCTTTTGATTGAGGCGTATATTCATCCTCATCCTCCTCTTTATTAGCCGTTTTCCTTTGTTTACATCCAAAAAAATCACCCCGCTATGTCTCTCCGTATTTTCTCCCTACTTCACTTTCTCCACATCTTTTTCCCACATTATAACATTCTATTTATGTTTAGGAGACGGGACTTAATTCTGTTTAGCTGTTCGGGCCCTGTAATACAATAAATTGTTTTTTCTCCTCAGAGCTGCTCTCGGTGTTCCGCTGCGGTGTGTGTGTGTGTGTGTGTGTGTGAGAGAGAGAGAGTGAGAGAGAGAAATGGTTATCTAATTTGTCAAAAATTGAACCAACTACCTATGCCTTTATGTAATACAAGCGCAGAAAGGGGCCACCGCAGGATTTTTTCAAAGGGTGACAGAGCCAATATGTTTTAGGCTCTGTGCTTACATACATTAAATTCCATATTTTCTTCGGTGAACCGCAAGGCAATGGCACACACAGTTTCCGAATAACTGCAACACCAGGCGTCCTCCTGAGGTTTTGAAAAATATCAGTTCTGTTATTACCTGCAAACGAGTGTGAACGTTAATATAAGAAATTTCCAAAGGGGGCAATTGTCCCTCCTTACCACCCTGTTCGGACGCCCATAGGAGCAGACGACACGAAAAAAAGTTGAGGAAAAGGATGAAGGATGAACGATAAGAGGACAGAGTTGCGGAGGAGTTGGGCAAAAAAGAAACCATTATTATATACTTTCTTCCTTGCTATATAGTGACAAAAATGTCATCAACAAAGCTAATGCAAAAATGCCAGCTTGGAATACAAATATCTCAGAAGATGAAGTACGCAGACGAAAGACGCCTGACGGATGGTTCAGTAGTCTGTGTGTTGTGTGTGTATATGTGCGTGTGTCCTCGCCACCGCCCCACCTGCGAGCTGGACCTGACTCGCCTCGTGCCCACCGCAGTGTGTCAGGGAACGGCCGGCCATTACCAGGGAGAGGGACGCCTCCTCTTTTGCTGCCCCCAACGGTCTTCAGATTTGTCTCATGCAGGTAAGTGGAGTGATGTGACCCATTGGACGCGGCTACTTTCAATGCGTCAACAAAAGCTCCGTCACGGTTAAATTCACCACTTCAGAACAAGAGCAAGTGGTAGAATATGTGTGGTGTACGAAGTGGGGTTGTGTAGAACTTGGGTGCAGGGAATAAAGTGTTATCTGAGTAATCGACGGTCTTTCCGCTGCACTTACAAGTAGACAACGTTGCGTAAACAGAGAATCACGCTTGTGTCATCCCTTTATTAAAAAAAAGGAACCAAGGCAACCATAATCGCTCATTTTCGACTTTATCGGTCTACACTTAATTTATGTTGGTCTGGTGTTTTTTATTTGTCAGCAGCAATTATGAGACTCTTGTATCAAGGAAATACTGTGATGCTGGGATGTTAGTGAGATACTTAGGTGACGCACATGCACCTAATCTTGGCAACTCGAAAAAAAAAAAATCGTATTGTGGAATACTGAAAATAAGAATTGGTTAATAACAATATCATGTAACAGTGTCGAGAAAGAAGTAATTTTGCAATATCATGGTCTACGGAGTTTCAAAATATAGCATTTGATCTAACCTGACCTAACTTTCCCTTGCCCATGGCATTCCTCCCCTAGCAATAACCCTTTACGAATCGTACTTGGTAAATTTTATATTTTTATGAACGCGCGCTCCGGTCTTTTTATTTTTTTATTTTTTATTTTTTTACGTCGCGGCCTATATAATGTAAAAGAGTCATATATAACGAAGATTGACTTAACGATGACAAAATGCTATAAGTGAAAAAAACCCAGACCTTGAGACTATTAAAACAAAGAGAGTTTAAGGTAAATGCGATTCAGCTCGGTGAAAAAAAAAGTGTAAGCCATGTTTGTTTTTAGCATCTTGGTTTTATAAATAATTATAATACATTAAAAAATGTAAAAAAAACAAAACAAATATCCTGCTCTAGTCTATAGATTTTTTTATTTTATTTGAGCAATGTATGTAAGGAAAAATACTACGAAATGCAATGAATCCGTGTGCTTGATATTGTTGCAATACTTTTACGTAAAATATAATTTAATGAGAACAGGTTTTAAAATGGGATGTTAGCAATTATCAGCTGGATACAGGTGGAAAGTAGACCGGTAAATGCAGAAGTTTTGTATGGTACAATAATGTAGTATCCAGGTCTTGGAGGGGCTTGCTTGTATTGGACGAATGCCGCATAATGAGAGAGAGTGAAGGCGTCATTGTGATGGCGGGGAGTGTTAGTGGGAAGGAATGTGAGGCCGTGGGAAGGTTGGGTGGGGACTGTATGCACATCAGAGTCTAGGACAGTGGATGGGGGCACAGGATATATAATGAGAGGAAGGGAGGTAGATCAGATGGGGAGAAACGAAGAGAGTATGTTTTGTTGATCTCTGGATGATAGCGTAGATGTGATGAAACTTGGCCGAAAGGTAAAGAGAGAGAGAGAGAGAGAGAGAGAGAGAGAGAGAGAGAGAGAGAGAGAGAGAGAGAGAGAGAGAGAGAGAGAGAGAGAGAGAGAGAGAGAGAGAGAGAGAGAGAGAGAGAGAGAGAGAGAGAGAGAGAGAGAGAGAGAGAGAGAGAGAGAGAGAGAGAGAGAGAGAGAGTCTAAATTGATTAGTTCCTTAACTTTCCTTAAGTGAAGGTGTTACTGATATATACAAATTCTGAAATAATGTTTGATTTTGCATTTTTAAGAGCGTGAACTTATTTTTATCCGATTACAACATACGCTTTTTGTGTTTGCCAAATAAGAGGTAAACTACAACATGGACGGTTTTTCTTTTTGTTAAAGATTTACTCCCTCCTGAAAAGGGGGAAAGTAAATCAAGATGCGTCGTAAGAAACGTTAATCGCATTTTCGTCATTCATGCAATTTACAAATAACCTATTATGTAATGGATACAAGCTGTAGCAATTAAAATAGTACTACTAACTTGAACCCTATTCTACCACCATCTAGATGATTTCTTGTGGCATCGTTGTAGATGGAACGAAGGGAATGGCTTGTTCCGTCATCCTTGGATGCTCCCTCCAGGGGGTTGTGGATGTTTGTTAGTGTTGTAGGACTCAGACGAGGTTGTGTTTCCTCTTCTTTCAGTGTAACAGTTGCCTATATGATACTGGAATTCACTCTGCAGTTTTTGTCGGCACACTTGAGGTACAGCTTGAAGACAATGGTGGCAACTTGTACTGCCAGCCCAAGGAAATCTTGTAGATGATTGTTCCATGGTGGATATTTCCCCGGCTAATAGAGTAATGGCCTGCATCTAAAAAAAAGGTGGCACTTTATCTTGTTGCAAGTTCCTTGGGCTGAAGTGCTCCTGTTCTTTGTATCGATAAGCTGCTACAAGCTTAAGACCCCCTGATCTCTCAAGTGTATGACATGTAGAAGCTTTCCTCAGTGTTGCCTCGTGACCCTGAACAGAGTATCACTTTGATTACCAAGCCGGTCTCGAGCTTACTGTGTTACACTGCTTTATTCGTTGATGTAGATGTAGTAGCGGTGGTTGTGATAGTGTACCATTGTTACGGTCATAACATGCCATAGCATCACCATGGAGTAAGTTAGAAGGTTGAGACTGATTGCACCTATTTGGACTAACAGGACTAAATGTTTACCACGGATTTACACTGGTTAGTGTGCCGGGGACGGTGCTCGCTCATCTACCCCTGATGCGAATGCGATTGCATCTGATAAAGTTTCAGAGACCTGAGCAGCCTGGGTTCATGCCTGGTAAGTCAACAACCGACAGGATCCAATCACTTGGCTTCCTTGTGGAACGCCGACATGTCTTTCGACAAGGGCTACTTGCAGCCTATGCCGATCTCAAGAAGATATTTGACTGCATCATGAGGCACTCTGGGACATTCCACGGATCCGTGGGATTGCTGCCAGGATTACTGGCCAGATGACAGGCCTTAACTCTAGGAGTGAGAGTGCTGTGAAGTGTAGGGGAGGCGTCGCCAGTTTCTCCTCTGGTAATTCTTGAATGAGGCATGAGTGTTCCATCACTTTTCAAAACTTGCATGGACTGGGTGTAGGGGAAAGCTGTTGATCAAAGTCGTTGTGGTGCATCTGTTAGCAAAATTGAAGTCACTTACCTTGTTGCTGCTGCTGCTAATGCTCTTCTCGCCGAATCGCTAGAGGTCCTGGTGATGGCTCTCGAAGTGCTGCATGAAGAAACAAAGCCACTGGGATTGAAGGTCTCCTGGACCAAAACCAAGGTTCAGTCTTTTTGAGACTTACTAAATGACACATTTCACTGAATGAAACATTTGGTGACCTCAGTGTCCTTACCACTTGTATGGACAGACGTCCATACAAGTGACGAGGACACTGAAATCACCAAATGTTTTACTTATCTTGGTAGCGTAGTGTGTAACAGTTATGAGTCTTGGCAGGAAGTCGCTCGACGGATGACCTGGCCCACGGTATTATGGACTCGCTCAACACCGGTATATGGCGTTGTCGATATTTAAGCAAGCAGACAAAAAATTCAGTCCTTAAGTCACTTGTGCTCCCTGTCTTACTGTATATGGCTGTGAGACATGGACACTGAATGGAGACTTGGAGAGGCGTGTCAATGCCTTTGGTACTAAGTGCCTTCGCAGGATCATCCACCATCTCTGGAATGACTTCGTGTTGAACCAGCGACTACGTGATGAAACTCAATCGAGGCTTGATACCTGCTTAGTCCGTAAACGCCAACTCCGGCTTTATGGGGACGTGGCACCCTTCCGGGATGTCGACCACGGAATTCAAATCTGGGGTAAGTTGATCGATCCTACCTAGAGTGGCTTGGATTTTTTTTTTTTTTTTTTTTACGTCTCCGCCTATTGCGCCGGTTGGCTTGCTTGAGGGGCCTGGATGGTATTCGGCCCCAGCCCGTCATGGCGCAGGCAAGTGTTTATAGTGGCACCATCTTCTCTTGGCTCATGCTGCCCCCCGGAACTCGTTCTTGATTCTTGGACGGTTTCCTCTAGAGTCCGGGTTGATGGGTGGTCTTCAGGATAACATGTGGGTAGTTATAAGCCACTCGGCGGTGACTGAAAAATCCGAGGTGGTAGCGTGGGGACTCGAACTCGTGTCGTCCATCACGCGGTGAATGTGGGCCCAGCACGCTACCACTTCAGCCACCGCCTACCCATATTGATTGGGAAAAGTAACTGCGTGGGGGCTTGTTCAGGGGGACTGTCGGTGTTGGTGGCGGAGGGTGAGTGAATTGACGCACCCTCTGGAGTGTGCTCCCCATTGAGCAGTAAGTACACGTACATTAAAAAAAAATATTATGGGGAGAGGTATTAAACAGGATTTTATATTAATAACAACGACAACAACAACTCCTCCTCCTGTTCCTCCTCCTCCTCCTCCTCCTCCTTTTAGATCGACTTGCACGTTGGGCCAATCAATGGCAAATGAAATTTAACGTTGACAAATGTAAAGTGTTACACATCGGAAACAATAACAATTGCGTTCAGTACGTAATGAATGGCCAACAACTTTCTGCAGTAAATAAAGAAAAGGATCTTGGAATCACTATCTCAAGCGATTTAAAGCCCAGTCAGCATTGTTCAGAGGTAGTTAAAAACCACAAACAAATTGGTTGGCTTCATCGGACGAGTCTTTAATAATAAATCGGAAAAAGTAATATTTAAACTGTATAATTCGCTGGTTCGACCCCATCTGAAGTACTGTGTAAAGTTTTGGTCTCCCTGTCACAGAAAAGACGTAGAAAAGTTAGAACGGGTTCAACGGAGTGTAATAAAAGTGATTCCTAGGTTATGAAATTTATCTTTTGAACAAAGGCTTAAAGAAGTAAATTTATTCAGCCTATCAAAACGAAGAATGCGAGGCGATCTAATAGAAGTGTTTAAAATGTTTATGGGATTCAGTGATATTAATGCGGAAGATTACTTTACAATTGATCGATCATATAGAACAAGAAGAAAT
>NC_066560.1:1753606-1763606 GCF_024679095.1 Eriocheir sinensis
ATAAGCCTTCTGAGAGTTGAGGCCAGGGAGGGCATAGAAAATATCATTCTTAGGAATCTTAATAACAGGCATGAAGGAGTCAGAGGGGGATGAGTAGGAGGAATATGCCCAGAATCGTCCAGAGTGGAGTTGTTACAGAAAGTTTGAGTGAAGAGTTCAGCCTTAGAGATAGATGAGACGGCAGTGCTGCCGTCTGGGTTAAGAAGAGGCGGGAAAGAGGAAAAAGTTAAATTGGATGAGATATTTTTGGCTAAGTGCCAGAAGTCTCTGGAAGAATTAGAGAAAGTTAGGTGTTGACATTTGCTAGGGATAAAGAAGTTTTTGGTAAGTCGAAGAATATATTTGGCACGATTCCGGGCGGAAATGTAGAGATCATGGTTAGCGGAAGTTTGTGAGCTGCCTCTCTATCTTTGATAGCACGAGAACAAGCGTGATTAAACCAAGGCTTTTTAGCATGGGGAGTAGAGAAAGTACGTGGAATGTATGCCTCCATTCCAGAGACAATCACCTCTGGTGGGGGGGAAGGCTCTGTTGGTGCTGAATGCTGAGGCATACGAGTTTGTCTAAAGGTTCAGTGATTAGAGGGAGGCTGTGGAAGGGAAGTAGTGGGGGGTAAACGGAGAGGAAGGCGCGAGGAAGAACTGAAAGCCTAATTACTTTATGCAGATTGCGTAAGGAATGGGGGAGAGTAGGGAAAAATGGGTGAAGTAAGAGAGAAGCTGGAGATTGGAGAATTTTACTTATCACAAAAAAAAGAATGATATAGATATAGATGCTAATTTTGTAAGCGTGAATGCGAAGTAGCTTTTCTTGATTAAAAAACTGGCACAAAATCAATAACAGACGTGCACTATCTGAATGACATTCCTGATAGCTGTGTAGTAAAACAACACTAGGTCAACGCGTATGTGTTTGATTTTTTTTTTCTAGTAACTGGAAAGGTGCCAAAGCAAGTATTTGATTTTGATGTGTATATTCTGCCTTCATTCCTGAAAAGCTTTAAGAGACTGACAGGAATACAGCGTCTGACTGACATGTCCAGCAAAAGAAAACAAATGGAATGCGTGGCCGAGCGTCCGTTGTGTGCTTGTCATGACATAGTCTTCTCGTTCACAGGCTTAGATATCTTGGCTGCGTTTATTGCCGTTTTATTACAAACACGCAACAAAACACCAAAAGTTGTCGGTTCTCGTCCTGCGATTTACTGCCCGAGCTAAAAGTGCTGCAGGTGTGGAGAGTTAGGTATGGAAGAAGTACTTGTAGCAGCATTAGCAACAGGCGCAGCAGCAGCGATAGTAGCAGCAGCAGCAGCAGCAGAGGTATTATTATTATTATTATTATTATTATTATTATTATTATTATTATTATTATTATTATTATTATTATTATTTTTATTATTATTATTATTATTATTATTATTATTATTATTATTATTATTATTATTATTATTATTATTATTATTATTATTATTATTATTATTATTATTATTATTATTATTATTATTATTATTATTATTATTATTATTATTATTATTATTATTATTATTATTATTATTATTATTATTATTATTAGTAGTAGTAGTAGTAGTAGTAGTAGTAGTAGCAGCGGTGATGGTGGTGGTGGTTGTTATTGTTGCTGTTACCATGTACGATGAGAAAGTCCTCTGCACGCTTCCTGTAGGTGTCCAGGCTGTTACAACATGCAACAGGCGCCGAGTAACCACTTCAAGGGGCCGGTCAAGCCGTTGCCTCTAGACCAGCCTTTATTCTCCATTTTCGCTGTACACCCCGAAGTGTTCTTACAAGCCGGTTTATTTTGCTCAGCTGAAGACAGTCCACCCTTTTAAAGTATTTCGACTCAGGTCACTGATGTGAATAATAACAGTAACAGCTGATGGATATTTAACTAGATGGCAGTGCCTACATCTTCTGTTCAGATCAGCTGCTACAAGCTACATGAATGGCAAATTACAGAACTGATTTTAAAAGAGAAAGAAATGCTGCTAAAAGAAGGCGCCTCATCGTATTCGTCCTCATACGCTTCCTAATTTTCCTCCTCCTTCTCCTCCTCCTCTTCCTCCCCCCAGTTGAAATTTGCTGATGACACAATAGTTGGTGGAAAGGCTTACGAGAGCTGAATGTGAAATGATCTAAAAAGACACTGACCAGATTATTCAGAAGTCTTAAAAGTGGCAAACGTCCTTCAATCTCGACAAGTGTAAAGTCATGCACTTTGGGGCAAGAAATATCAACTGTAGCTACATGTAACATGCGTGGAAAGTCTCTGCAAGTCATACATGAGATAGCAGATCTTGGGGTACCATTTGCAATAACTTAAAACTTGCAAAACGATGTCAGTCTGCCTATTAAAAAGCTTCGAATCTAAGACGCCGGAAGCGACGTAATCTTTGTATAGCTCGTTGGTACGACCTCACTTGGAATACGCCGTGCAATGCTGTTCCCTTATTACAGAAAGGACGTCGGGTTACTAGAGAGAGTGCAGCGATGCGTACCAAGACCCGTATGAAGAACAGCTCAAGCAACTCAACCTCCGAGCGAATTCGATACAAGTCTTCATGTGATATACCTACACGTTTAGTAACGTCGATCACTCCAAAGTAACCCGAGAACTAGAATTAGCGGTCAGTCAGTATACAAACATGGGGATGCAGTATAGACATCGGTAGGAAAAATTTTCCGTCCGTCCTTTAGCTTTGCTGTCTTGTCATTTTAATGCTTTAGAGACAATCCTTATGAAGAAAGTTAAGCATCTGTCAGCTTCTGACCTTCTCTCTGATCACCAGCTTAGGTTTTGCAAAGGGCGTTCTTTTGGTGGTCTTCTTGCCTTCCTAACTGACTCCTGATCGTCCTCTCTCTTCTGTTTCAGTGAAACTTTTGTTGTTGCCTCAGACTTCTCAAAAGACAGAATCTGGCACAAATCACAGAGTCTGGCACATACCTTTGGTTTCTGAACTACCCTCCTGCGGAGTCTATGCCTCTCTCTCTGTACTTGTATATCTAGCTTCCTTTCAGGCTAATCTATCTCTGCTGGGGTAGACGGTCACTATTCTTCCCCTAAATCAATCAACAGTGGTGTCCCGCATCTATCTCCCCCTTCTATCTCCCACTCCCATTCTGCTAATCATTAATGATGTTTCCAAAACAAACTGTCCTATCCACTCCTACGCTAAGGACTCTGCTCTCCATTACTTAACATCTTTTAACAGGAGACACTTCCAACAAGAATCACAAGACTCTAGGCTGGACGCTACAGAACACTTAACCTCAGACCTTCTTATCATTTTTCAATGGGGCAGGAGGAACGTGGTGTCCTGTAATGCCTCAAATGCTCAATTTCTTTACCTGTCAGCTCGACATAATCTTCCAAACACTTATCCCCTGTTCTTCGATAACACTCAGCTGTTCTCTTCTGCAATAAACATTCTCGGTCTATCCTTAACTTAAAGTCTTAACTGGAAACTTCATAATATTATCTCATCTCTTGCTAAATCAGATCCCTCGAGCTTATAGGCGTTCTGTATCGTCTCCGTCAGTTCTTTTTCCCATTTCAGATGCCTATATACAAGGACCTTGTCCGCCTTCGTATGGAGTATGCGTCTCATGTGTGGGAGGCTCCATACACGCTTAGCTCTCCTAGACAGAGTGGAGTGATAGGATCTTCGTGTCATCAACTCCCCTCCTCTCACTAATAGTCTTCTACCTCTTAAATTCCGCCGCATTTTTACATCTCTTTCTATCTTCTATCGATGTTTTCTTGCTAACTTCTCTTCTGAGCTTGCTAACTGCATGCCTCCCCTCTCCAGCGGACCTGTTTTCTACTCTTGCTCATCCCTACTCTATCCACATTCCTTATGCAAGAGTTAACCAGCATCTACATTCTTTCATCCTTTCCGCTGGTAAACTCTGGAACAACCTTCCTTCATCTGTATATCCTCCTGCCTATGACTTGAACTCTTTCAGAGACGAACAGCAAGACACCTCTCCTTCCGAAATTGATCTCTCTTTTGGTCTCACATTATTTTTTCTTTAGATAGAAGTGTGCCGAGCGGGCTTATTTTTTTTTCCTCGTGCTGCCTTCCTTGCTGATCGTTGTATTCGTGTTTGTGACAGGCAGAGTTGTGATTAATGCAGCAGTGAAAGCTTACATATTAGCTACGCACAGTATTTGATTATGACGCCAGTGTGTAATTCACCCACGGCCTGATCACGAGCTGGATCAATCTCCAGCAAGTAGTACCTTCCCGACCCGAGCAAGCTCTTCATAGTCGATCTCTGGGTACTGTTAGGACCTCCACACACCACAAATTCCATCCCCCTTTCTCAAGGGGGGACAGTAACCGCTCCTCCTCTGTCAGTGGAAAATTCCGCCTGATCAGGGCTCGAACCTCCGCCTGCCAGACCGTGGAGCCTGGCAGCGCAGCGCTCTATCACTGAGCTACTGGAGCGATATATATGTATGTGTGTGTGTGTGTGTGTGTGTCATTCACCACAGTCTGATCGCGCAGTAGATTCATCACGCTCACACATACCCGGAAGGCGGGTCACAATCGCCGACTGACACCCGGTGTGGTGTCATGAGACAACCGCTATAATAAGACATCCCATCCGATCTGCGCATGCGCGGGCTTTGTTTACAAACAGAGGGTGGATGAGCTATGACACGGTACCGTGTCTTTAGTCGACTGCCTATCATGAAACGTCCCACCTAAGTTATTCTTTATCTTTTTGAAAGTCACGGAAGTGTTGCCATCCTAGCGGTTTTCCCGCTAGATTTAGAGATTTTGGGTAATGATCTAGCGGGGAAATTTGCCATCTAGCGGGAAAAATTCTATTGAAAATGCCTATTTAGGCATTTTAGGAGGGTATAATTATTGTCTTACTTAAAATCTAGCAATCTGTGGCTCTGATTTAACGATTTTTGGGGGTGAATCTAGCGGGACTGTAATTTTTTGAATGGCAACACTGGTCAACGGGCGTCAGTCTGCATCTATCCTCCAACATGAGTGTGTTATGTGCTGCAAGTTCTGTTTTGAAAATTTTCCCGCTGTTTGTATTTTCGTGGGTGCAAATCTTTCCAACTTTAGTTTAGTTCTTTACTTTAGTTCTTAATTAATTATCTTTTCACTGCTTCTGCAAAACCCAATAGTGAATTGCAATTGGATACAGAAAATAATCTTCATTTTCTTTCTCTCTTTCTCTCCCCCGTTACCCCCCTACTTCTCCCCCACTGCATTTGGCGTGACGTTATGCCCGCCTGGGCGGCGCGGGAGGGGTGAAACTATCTTGCGCTTCCCCGATACCTTTCAGTTGAGAACTTGATAGCCGAGCGCGGTGATCACTACTTGAGAGTTTTCTGTGTGTGTGTGTGTGTGTGTGTGTGTGTGTGTGTGTGTGTTCCTAAAAAAGAGGACAGGGAAGACGAGGCCGCATTTGATGATGGAAATTAATCAAGATGATTCACGGGTTAAGAACACGTGCCATATGACGAAAGATTTAAACATTTAAATTTACTTTCTTTAGAAAGGCGAAGAGTGCGAGGAGATTTGATCGAGGTTTATAAATGGATGAAGTGCCTCAATAAGGGAGATATTGTTCGTAAGTGAGCCGGTAAGACACGTGTAATGTGCTTAAGTTGGATAAATTCAGATTCACAAAGACATTGGTAAGAATTGGTTCACCAACAGCGTGGTAGATGAGTGGAACAGGTTTGGCAGCCATGCGGTGAGTGCCAATGCGATATGCAAATTCAAGAAAATATGAGATAAATTCATGGATAATGATGTTAGGTGGGATTTGGTTCACAGGAGCTGCCTTGCATAGGCCTACCGGCCTCTTACAGATTCCTTATGTTCTTATGTAGTGGGTGATGATTGCATATGGAGCACTGCACTGGTAAATTTCGTCGAAGGCGAGACTGATACACCCTAAGGAGGTACTTAGCAATCATTGTAATATAAATATACTTTTTTTTTTGGAACTTCCAGTGCTGCTTGATTTTGCAAGGCTTTCATGCTAGAAAGACTTTTAATATGGGTAAGTTTCCAATAGTCATTTATTTCCTCTCGTTTACCAATAGATAAAAAAACGAGAATGATCAACTACATTTTTATCAACAATAGCATCACTTATTGTATTGAAGTGTAATTGTGACAAGTCCAAGAGAAACACAGGTAATTTACGCTAATTGAAAGAATAGTTCAAGCTTTGTGGGCACAAGGACTTAATCGCTAATGACACCCGCTGGCTGGTAACTCTGAATATACCCCATTGCAACGCACATCACCCGATTGCTGATGAAGCAACGGCAATGAAAGAAGCAGGGAAAAGCACCGTGTATGGGTCAACCCTTATCTGAAACGGAGACCAGTGCTCTGCCATTATAACAATCTGATGAGGGAGTTTTTGGCTGAAGATTCAGACTTCTACAGAAATTTTCTCCGGGCTGACAATAACCTTTACAATGAGCTAGTACAACGTGTTGGCACCTTCCGTTGGTAAACTCTGAAACAGGCAAACAGCCTTCCTTTGTCTGTGTTTCCTTCTGCCTATGACTTGACCTCTTTCAAGAGAGGAGTGTCAAGACACCTCTTCTCCAGAAATTGACCTCTCTTCTGGCAATTTATTCTGTTTCTGTTATTGGAGCAGCCACTAGCGGGCTTTCTCGTTGACTTTTTGTTTTGTGCCCTTGAACTGTCTCCCTTGCTGTAAAAAACAAACAAACAAACAAACAAACAAAAAACAAGAACATTCCGGAGACAACTCCTGGAGCCTGGCCTGCGTCCGGCAAATCTTAAGTGGCGGCTCTGACGTAGACAGCCCGCTAGACACTGGTGCTATGTCTCCAACTGACCTCGCGCACCGTGCCTTTCACACCCTTCTCTCTCTCTCTCCTCGTGTCTCTCTCTTTGTCTCACTCTAGTATAAAAACAAATATGGTTCTTATGATTGATTCTCTATCTGTGAGTGAATACAAAGAAATTTGTACAACACTTGGCACCGTTGCCACCGCGGCGTTGTCAGCTCAAGTCAACCCAACACACCGCAGTTGCCAGTTGCTCTGGCTGCTTTAATTATCGCATTTCTGTCATTTTTTGGTGTGTGTCTGCCATCTGCCATACAATATCAGCCATATGGCATAATTATGATAAAATATGGAGACTGTACCTGTATATGTAATGCCAGGACCGTCAAGCAAATTTTGATGTGAATCATCCAGGTGAATGGTGAGGTTCCGCTGGGGATGGCCAGGGAGTGGGGAAGGAGTGGTCGCTAAGAACATTAAAATATTACACTTTGACCTTATTTCCACACCACCCAAGGGGTAAAGAGTCTTGGTGCATTTTTTAAAGAGGTTTATTATTAATATTATTATTATTATGCATTGTCGTGCACCATACTCCCCGAATGAGAGTGCACCCCCACTTTTCTCGCACACACACACACACACACACACACACACACACACACACACACACACACACACACACACAGAGAGAGAGAGAGAGAGAGAGAGAGAGAGAGAGAGAGAGAGAGAGAGAGAGAGAGAGAGAGAGAGAGAGAGAGAGAGAGAGAGAGAGAGAGAATGACACACACACACACACACACACACACACACACACACACACACACACACACAGAGAGAGAGAGAGAGAGAGAGAGAGAGAGAGAGAGAGAGAGAGAGAGAGAGAGAGAGAGAGAGAGAGAGAGAGAAGGGTGTGCGAGGTCAGTTGGAAACGTGGCAACAGGGTCTAGCGGGCTGTCTACGTCAGAGCCGCCACTTAAGATTTGCCGGACTATAGCAATCACCCTACGATCACCATACAATCATCCCTCTCCACACAGATGATCGGTGCGGCCGTGGCCACATCTGTATGCGGTCGGTTGGGAAACCGCACTGCCAGGCGCAGTTACGTCCATCGTAAGTAGATCCCCTTAAATACTGATCATTACCGACGTCGAAACGACGTTGTTGAGATGTTGCTGAGACGGATATCCGACGGTCGTGGTTTATTGCCGACGGAAGACAGATGTCGCGAGGGCGCTGGTTGTTTTGAAATTTCCAAAACCGTCGGCGTGTGGCCTAACAAGCCGCAACGGTCGCTGAGATTTGGCGATGCCGCAATCGATCCCCGAGATAACTTGATGATGGTCGGTAAGAGGCACGGCGACCACCGTGGATGGCGGCATTTTCGAACGTCGGGAGGCGTCGGGAGTCAATATAAGAACATAAGGAGTCTGCAAGAGGCCGGTTGGAATATACAAGGCAGCTCCTGTACACTCAACCCCACCTTACCTCACCATCCATGGCTTTATCTAACCTCTTTTTGAATGTATCTACGGTATTGGCACCCACAACATGGCTCCCAAGCCTGTTCCATTCGTCCACTACTCTATTGGTGAACCAATTCTTGCCTATGTCTTTGTTGAATCTGAATTTGTCTAACTTAAAACCAATGCTACGCGTCCTACCTGGCTCTTTTACTATCAAAATCTTGTTGACATCTTGTTTAGTAAAGCCCTTCATCCATTTATAGACTTCGATCAAGTCTCCTTGCAACCTTCGCCATTCTAGAGAGTGTAGATTTAAACGCTTCAGTCTGTCTTCATACGGCAAGTTTCTCACCCCCTGAATCATCTTTGTCATCCTCCTCTGTACAGATTCTAACATCTTGATATCCATTCTACAGTAGGGGGACCAGAACTGAACTGCATAATCGAGATGAGGTCTAACTAGTGCTAAGTAAAGTTTGAGGATGACTTCAGCGCTCCTATTGCTCACGCTCCTTGAGATGAAACCAAGTACTCTGTTTGCCCGATTTTTAGCCTGAATGCATTGAGCCCTTGGACGGAGGTCAAAGCTCACTCAAGATCGAGAATGTGTGACACTAGCCTAAGGAGCATGAGAAGGGCGCGAGGAGCAGATGGGTAGTATGGTGAGTGGGTTGTTCTACAGGGTAGTCTACTCGGGAAGGGATGCTGGTGCACAGGGGTGCGAATATACTTTTGGAAGAAAACTACTAACTGATGGGGAGCTTACACACGCCAGGAGCGCCGGCCGCCTCCACCCACGACGGTCCCCCACGAACCCCCACGCAGAAACCTTTCCCATTCTAAGACACTCCTGGCATGGTTGATCAACTTGCCCCAGCCTTGAGATACGTGGGCGTCCCCTTGGTGTCCTCCATTTTCGTATAAAAACAACCCCAGCCTGGAGGAAAGAAAGTGTGCAAAGGAGTGGAGGGGGGTAGGAGATGGAATGACAGAGGGGAGTGATAGATTCTGGGATAAGAAGGGAGCTTGGGGAGGGGTCGTGGACGAGCTGGCGGAGGCCTTATTCGAAACACGTTGTGGGCTGGTCGTGCTGGGGTATCGGAAAGGGTCTCTGGTCGTTTCCACGAGGCCGTCGGCTGGACAAAAAGTCCCCACAAAGTGTCTTTCTACCTGTCGATTCCGGACGTGCATGTACTACTCTTACTGCCCACACGTGTGCTGTTGTTGATGCTCCAATTACTTCAACAACAACAACAACAATAGCAACAACAACAACATCATCATCAACAACAACAACAACAACAACAAGATCTACTACTACTACTACTACTACTACTACTACTACTACTACTACTACTACTACTATATATCACTACTACTACTACTACTACTACTACTACTACTACTACTACTACTACTACCACTACTACTACTACTACTACTACTATATATCACGACTACTACTACTACTACTACTACTACTACTACTACTACTACTACTACTACTACCACTACTACTACTACTACTACTACTACCACTACTACTACTACTACTACTACTACTACTACTACTACTACTACTACTACTACTACTATTACAAGCTGGAGAGGTAATTTGTTTCATACGTAAGAGTGTCTTATATTTTCACTCTAGCTTGCAATAACAGGCTTCTACCAATACTAGTTATATTTTTTATAGTTTTATGCTA
>NC_066560.1:1766106-1848606 GCF_024679095.1 Eriocheir sinensis
TGCCCCCGGCGCTCCTCTTGACCAAAGTCGGTGAAGTTAGGGTTAATTGAAGATCTGGGAGCATGCGGGTAATCTTCCGCCACCCGGCGACGCTTGAAAGTTGTCGGCGTCTTGCGGTTCATCCCGAGTTGTCTGGATCATCACGTCCGTGCTATGACCACTCGGCCACCTCCGTTAGAATTGCTGCATATCATATGTTAGGCATATTATATCATTATTTGATTTTACAGTAGCCATGTTCAACATAAAAAAAAGTAGTTTTGAGAATGAGAAGTAATCTAAAAGGATTTCTTTGCTCTTCCACTCAAGTTATGCTGAAATAAGAGTTTGAGTGGTGAAGAAAAGTGAGCACGGAATTATATTTATCGGCATACACTCACTATTACGGCAGTTGGCTATCTTCACAAGGTTCTGGGTATTACAGGCTTGCTGGAGCGCTCAGCTGCTGGCTGCCCTGCTGAGCTACTACTACTACTACTACTACTACTACTACTACTACTACTACTACTTTATTTTTATTTTCAAATACGACCTCCATCCATTAGAGTTGCGTTGTGAGAGGTATCTTTCCTCATAGTCTTTCACAAAGCAACTCATTGGCCTCAGCCCGCCAATGACTGTAGCCGACAACCATCTTTATTTTGTATTACAATTATTATTAAACATACTGTTCTTAATGTTCTTAAGCTAACAGAGCTACTACTACTACTACTACTACTACTACTACTACTACTTTTTTTTTTTTTTTTTTTTTTTTACGTTGCTGCCTATTGCGCCGGTAGGCATCTTCCCGGTGGGGCCTGATGGTCGGCCGAAGGCTTCTTCCAGGTGGGGCCTGATGGTCGGCCGAAGGCTTCTTCCAGGTGGGGCCTGATGGTCGGCCGAAGGCTTCTTCCAGGTGGGGCCTGATGGTCGGCCGAAGGCTTCTTCCAGGTGGGGCCTGATGGTCGGCCGAAGGTTTCTTCCAGGTGGGGCCTGATGGTCGGCCCAGCCCGTTCTGGCGCAGGGGAGTGTTTTATAGTGGCGCCATCTTGCATATTACTACTACTACTACTACTTCTACTACTACTACTACTACTATTATTATTATCACTACTACTACTACTACTACTACTACATGGAAGATACCTAGACCCATGTTTCTTTTCCCGACACATAATCATGGAGAGCTCCATAGCTTGGAGGTCATTAGCCCCAACTCTGTTCGCTAATGACTGTGGCATCCAACCATATCACTAATACTACCTAGCACTAAATCTATACATAACACTTTATCATATATTACGTCCAGATCCCCCTTTCCTTCCCTACTCAAGTCACTCCCGATCCACCCTAATGTCACTCTCCACCACTGTGGCTTCATAGTCCATATTGGAGATGTTGGTGGCTTTTGGGCCAGTGTGTCTGGTGCCCCTGAGACTTAGGATGGCCGACCTGAGCAGGGAGAACGAGAGACGACACCTCGTCCAGGCGACAACGTGGCTCCTTGGCTGATGCTTCTTTTCTGAGATCAGTTCCGCGAGTCGTGCGTAGAAGTATCGCCCCCATCCCGCCGGATGTGGTGAAAACGAGGGGAGTGAAGCTGCCGTGATCCACATGATGGATTCTTCTCCTGCTCGTTCCTGTAGTGGCGGCTTCCAGGGGCAGCTCACGGTGACAGGCAGCCATCGGGTCGAATATACGGATGTCTATGAATGCCCGCTGTCCGCGCATTCAGAATCCGCGGGCACTTACATCAACCCGTGCCTCATATGAAGTATTGGCCGTCCTGTATCTAAGGTGTTCGCCTATTCAGAGATTTAGGCGATTTTTATTTTTAAAAAGCTAGTTCAAATATGCACGAAATGCATGGAGCCACAGTCCTTTGAACCTGAAAAAGTCATCATTATATTGATTCACAAAACAGGCCACATAAAAGACTTGTAAACCTACTGACTAATTTGTGCCTTCCTTGCAACATATAAAATTTTCACTAAGATTTTAAGAAACAAAATAAGGGCAACAGTAGACTTCAACCAGTCAAGAGAACTAGCTGTTGTAAATTTCGTAGTGGATACTCAACAACTGAACACATGCACGTTTTACCGGAGTTATCGAAAAATATTCCAAGTACAATGACCAGTCGGCATGGCTTTGATGGATTATGAGAGAGCATTTGACTCAAAACTTCACCAGTTATGCAGGCGCTTCGGAGGAAGGTCTCCGCAAGAAAAGTGAAAAAATTCCGATCAAAAAGGTGTTATGCAAGGTGTTAGGCAATGTCACAGAATATTTTCTAAATTATTAGCGGCTTTTAATAAATTAGAGTGGCTTTACATGGAAATCAAGACAGACCGTGAATACCTTAACACGGAACTTACGAAGGAATTGAAAACAAAACACACACACACACACACACACACACACACACACACACACACACACACACACACACACACACACACACACACACACACACACACACACACACACACAAAACCGCTAAGCGTTGCTCCTGTAAAAGTAAACAGTTTGAGTGGCCAGAAAAGAGGGTCAATTTCGGATGGAGAGGTGTTTTGATGCTCCACTTTTGAAAGAGTTCAAATCGTAGGAAGGAGGAAATACAGACGGAGAAAGTCTGTTCCAGAGTTTACCAGCGAGTGGAATGAAAGAATGAAGATGCTGGTTAACTCTTGCATACGAAATTTGGATATAATAGTGTTGAGCAACAGTAGAAGGTTGTGTGCAGCGGGGTAGCGGGAGAAGGAAGGGCGTGCATGCAGTTATCAAGCTCAAAGGAGCAGTTATCATGAAAATATAGATAGAATATAGAGAGTGGCAACACTGTGGTGGAATTTGAGAGGTTGAAGACTGTTTATAAGAAGAGGGGAGTTGATGAGACGAACAGTAACCAAGTTGTTTAAGCTACAGATACTACTGCTACTACTACTACTACTACTACTACTACTACTACTACTACTACTACTACTACTACTACTACTACTACTACTACTACTACTACCACTCTTACCACTACTACTACCACCACTACCACCACTACTACTACTACTACTACCTACCATTGTTACTACTACTACCACTACCACCACCACCACCATAGCACCACCACCACTAGTACCACCACCATCACCACCACAGCACCACTACCACCACCACCACCACCACCATCACCACCACTACCACCACCATCACCACCACCACCACTACCACCACCACCACCCCCACCACCACCACCACCACCACCACCACCACCACTACCACCCCCAACACCACCACCACCATACCACCACCTCCATCACCACCACCACCACCACCACCACCACCACCACCACCACCACCACCACCACCACCACCACCACCATCACCACCACCACCACCACCACCACCACCACCACCACCACCACCACCACCACCACCACCACCACCACCACCACCACCACCACCACCACCACCACCACCACCACCACCACCACCACTACCAACACCACCACCACCACCACCATCACCACCACCACCACCACCACCACCACTACCAGCACCACCACCACCACCACCACACCACCACCACCACCACCATCACCACCACCACCACCACCACCACCACCACCACCACCACCACCACCACCACCACCACCACCACCACCACCACAACCATCACCACCACCACCACCACCACCACCACCACCACCACCACCACCACCACCACCACCACCACCATCACCACCACCACCACCACCACCACCATCACCACCATCACCACCACCACCACCACCACCACCACCACCACCGACGTCACCACCACCACCACCACCGACATTACCACCACCACCACCACCACCACCACCACCACCACCACCACCACCACCACAACCACCACCACCACCACCACCACCACCACCACCATCACCACCACCACCACCACCACCACCACCACCACCACCACCACCACCACCACCACCACCACCACCACCACCACCACCACCACCACTACCATCACCACCACCACCACCACCACCACCACCACCACCACGACCACCACCACCACCACCACCACCACCACCACCACCACTACTACTACTACTACTACTACTACTACTACTACCACTACTACTACTACTACTACTACTACTACTACTACTACTACTACTACTACTACTACTACTACTACTACTACTACTACTATTATTACTACTACTACTACTACTACTACTACTACTACTACTACTACTACTACTACTACTACTACTACTACTACTACTACTACTACTACTACTACTACTACTACTACTACTACTATTACTACACACTCACATACTATCTGCGTTATCTTACTTTTTCTTCCCGACATCGCGGGCCCGGGTTCGAATTCGGTCTAGTCGGCGCACAGCTCGCCCAGCTGTTCGTCCTCCCTTTCGGACTGGTCGATAAATGGGTACTTGCATAAACTGTAGTAATCCCGGATTTCACAATGGCCCATGTCCCGAGGTAATTGGTTGTTACCCACCACAGACTGAAAGTGTCAGCGGTTCGGACATTCGTACCGCAGCCACGCGCAGCTACAGCGTATGCACCCACCTTTACCTTGTCCCACCTTTGTGCTATGGAGAGCACTGTATTATTTCTTTATATTCATTAACATACATCTTATGTTCTACTGATACAATAAAAATTACATACTGATAGTACAATACAGTTTCGTAAATAAACGCGTCAAAATATTTTTGAGGATCTTTCAAAGTAACAAAGAAAATTCAAAGAAACAGATTTAACATTTAATAATAAAAAAAAAAAGAGATTTATATGCAGAGGAGTAACGAAGAAAATGGAGCGAAATAGATGTCATGTACATTAATGAAAGCTGGCCTTCCACTCGCCTTGTATCTTAGGCCTACATGACATCATCGCTCGATGGATAAAAAAAAAAGATAAAAAAAAAAAAGACGGAGTGTTGATTTAGAAAGTTTTATAAGATGATGAAATATTGTTGCGGAAAAATATCGAATATTAAACAGGCATAATTAGTGTCCCTATCTGTCAAAACATTTATAAGTTGCTACGTGCTGTCATGCCATACTTTCCGTGAGATTTTTGTGGTGACGTTATGTAAATCCAGGACGCGTGCTGCATGGGAGACCGTTCTGTACACAGGCCTTCATGTACCTATGCGTGCCAACGAGGAAGGGTCAGCAGCAGACAGGCCGATCATTATGAACTGATATGGACATCACTCAATGCTTAGGGTTTCACATTAGTGAGAGAACCCACAAGGAAAATAATATACAAAGAAAACACAAATACAAAGAAAATACAAAACACAAAAAAAAGAGTGGAAGGGGACTCTAAATGCAAATATAAATATAGATACAAATATGAATACACATACTGTGCAAAGAAAATGCAAATACAAAGAAATTAACAAATGCGAGTGGAAGGCGGGATCTAAACCAAATCTTGATTTTACTCCCTCACACTCCCCACGGAGTCGAGGACAGACTCTTTGATGAAGAGACAGTGGAGCAACAAGGAAAATACAGGGAAGAATATGTTTCGAATACATGACAGAGAGGAGAGATGGAGAGGTTGCGTGCCCTGGGTGGTGGCCCCCGACAGGTGGGTCAGAGGAGTGAGGTGAGGCTGATAAAGCGGGTCGGACAGGACGGATATAAATGATACAACCAGCCATTAAGATAGAGACGGTGACTAGAAGTAAGGGACACACACACACACACACACACACACACACACACACACACACACACACACACACACACACACACACACACACAGGGTCCTGGCAGTACTCATAGAATAGATCGACTATAAAGAGCACTTGCTCATGTCGGGATGGTCGTACCTGCTGGCGATTACGAGTCCGACACGTGATCAGGCCGTGGTGAATTACACACACACACACACACACACACACACACACACACACACACACACACACACACACACACACACACACACACACATGACATGACCCCTCCACTCCAACACACACACACACACACACACACACACACACACACACACACACACACACACACACACACACACACACACATCACCCTTCCCCACTTCCCCCATTACTTACCACATGAAACTCATTATATGGTATTTTTGTGTATTTTCAGCCTTATGGCTGCCTACAAATGAGTAAACCATTTATTATTATTATTATTATTACGCACACACACACACACACACACACACACACACACACACCATATCCACATCACCATGCACCATACCTGGCACCTAGTCCCACTACTATCACCAGAGTAGTTAACCCGTCTGCTGCGATTGGAACGGATTCGGCTTTCACTGGTAGCCTGGTAATATATAGTCCCAGGTCTTTCTCTGTCTCTGTGGTGGATAGTGGAGTGTTTCCCATGTGATATTGGTATGCTGGATATCCCCTCCCAAGGTGCAGGACTTTACATTTTTCTTCATTGAATTGTAGCAGCCACTTTTTGTTCCATTCCTGTAGCTTGGTGATGTCTTCTTGTAGGAAATCCACAGTCAAGGGGTTAAAAGTCTTTCATCTTCCTCTGTTTCCGTCGCAGTGTTGCTTCTCTGCATTTTTTGTTATCTTCTAATGATAATTTCATGCTAACTGCTCTTTTGAACTAATTAGCTGCATGTCAGCACCCACGGCCTCCCTGTACACGACTTTCTACTTTAGCTCACCCCAATGCTGTCCAAAATCATAATGAAACAATTAATCACTATCTTCATTCTTTCATCCCTCTCATGAGAACACTGACTGACAATCTTCCTTTGTATATATTATTTCCTCCTTCCTATGACTTGAACGCCTTCAAGAGGGGGAGAATCAAGACAGGTCCATCAAAATTGACCTCTTTTTGCGGGAACAGAGCTGCCGCAGACTTTTTATATCCCTTTTCTCACCCTCAAGCTGCTTCCTTTGCTGTAAAAACCACAATATCCCCTTCACCTTCGCCACCCGCACCGTCACCATTATTTACCTCCCACCAATACACACCCCCAGTTTGACAGTCCAACACAAACTCATCGTAAGCACCCGAACCAAACCGTATTCTCCTCAATGATCCGTTAATTCTACTCAGTATCAGATGCTAATAAAGAGACTATTTTAAATTTTCCTCCTTTTTTTATCAACGCCAAACACTGGAGCTACAAGGAATTTTCGTCGTATTTTGTGTTGGGTTGGGGAGCTTACGCACTTGCTGATTGGACTGTAAAACTGGCCCGGCGTCTCCACATCTTCACCACCGCCCAAAGCTTCTGCTACATTACCACTGCCATCACTGCTCTCACCTACCAGGACCGACGGAGGTGACACTGATACCAGGGTTCCTTTGGCCCTGACTGATACAACACCAAGGTCACTGGATTTCGTGTCTTGCAAACGTAAAGAAAATGGGAGGAAGGAGCGGGAGGATAAAAAGGAGGAGGAGGAGGAGGAGGAGGAGGAGGAGGCGGAAGGAAGGATGTCCACGTGAGTATCAGGCCATGACACAGAAGGGAGGGAAGGAAGGAGGTTTGGAATGAATATGAGTACGCAAAACAAAGGATTCAGTTCTTTACCAATTATTGTCTCTTGTGGGGAGATTTTGTTTACCAGCGTTGGTGTTTATCGTAATAAGAAATATGAGTGAAGAGGAGACAGCAAAAAGAAGTGGAGTAGAATTAGAAGAAGGAGATGAATAAGTTTGAACAAAGGGGAGCCAGAGGGAGGCAAAAAGTGTAGGGGATGTGAGGAAGGTAGGAGCGAAACGGAATTAAAAAAGGCTTAGTACAGGACAGAGAGAGAGAGAGAGAGAGAGAGAGAGAGAGAGAGAGAGAGAGAGAGAGAGAGAGAGAGAGAGAGAGAGAGAGAGAGAGAGAGAGAGAGAGAGAGAGAGAGAGAGAGAGAGAGAGAGAGAGAGAGAGAGAGAGAGAGAGAGAGAGAGAGAGAGAGAGAGAGAGAGAGAGAGAGAGAGAGAGAGAGAGAGAGAGAGAGAGAGAGAGAGAGAGAGAGAGAGAGAGAGAGAGAGAGAGAGAGAGAGAGAGAGAGAGAGAGAGAGAGAGAGAGAGAGAGAGAGAGAGAGAGAGAGAGAGAGAGAGAGAGAGAGAGAGAGAGAGAGAGAGAGAGAGAGAGAGATTTACATAGAAAATCAGACCACACAGACCCATAAAGGACGGAAAAGACCGGCACAGAAAAGGAACACAGGAGGAAGGGAGATAAAGAAGGCAGCCAGAGAGAATGAGAAAAGGAAGGTGTCAGTAGGAAGATTTAGACGGGAGAAGGACAGCGATGAGACCTTGAGAGGGAGAGAGAACAAGGGCGGTTTTCTGAGACGCTTCCACCTCGAACATCAACTATTTTCAGAGGTCAAAATGGAGATTAATCGGGCTTTCATGAGTTTTTTTTTCACATTCATGGTACAGAAGAAGAGTTAAACAACCACCAGGGCCATTAAACTACCCCTGAAAATGCCCGAAACGCCTGCGAAAGCCTTGTCAAATATGTGTAATGGGGCGCCGAAAGGTTTGAGGATACGGTTTGCAAAAGGGAGAAGAATGCCAGAAAGAGTGAGAGAGAGATAATGGAGGTAAGGAGGACAGAGGGCAATACAGGGAGAGGAGAGACGGGCGAGAGGAAAGGATGGAGGTGAGTGTTGTCCCTTCCATAACACATGACGCAACTAGAAACTCCCACTGCATAACAAATTGGGCTGCAAGGTAACGTGGCCATTGGTGTGTGTGAGAGAGAGAGAGAGAGAGAGAGAATGTGCCATGTATGAAAACAAATATTGTGTGCTATGGACAGGAGCGGGAGAATGGTAAAGAATACAGAGAGTGGACGTGTCTAGCTACAAGGAATGGAGTGGAATGAGCCGCGCCTTCTCTCACCCTGCCTGCATGGAGTAAGGTGGTGAGGTGCGCTAAAAAAAACATTGGAACGGAAAGGAACAAGAACATGAGAAGGAAAGGAAGGAACGATTAAGAAAAAGAAGAGGAGAGAGAGAGAGAGAGAGAGAGAGAGAGAGAGAGAGAGAGAGAGAGAGAGAGAGAGAGAGAGAGAGAGAGAGAGAGAGAGAGAGAGAGAGAGAGAGAGAGAGAGAGAGAGAGAGAGAGAGAGAGAGAGAGAGAGAGAGAGAGAGAGAGAGAGAAGAAGGAGAAGGAGGAGAGGAACATAAGAACATAAGAACGTAAGGAGTCTGCAAGAGGCCGGTTGGCCTATACAAGGCAGCTCCTGTACACTCAACCCCACCTTACCTCACCATCCATGGCTTTATCTAACCTCTTCTTGAATGTATCTATGGTACTGGCACACACAACATGGCCCCCAAGCCTGTTCCATTCGTCCACAACTCTATTGGTGAACCAATTCTTGCCTATGTCTTTGTTGAATCTGAATTTGTCTAACTTAAAACCATTGCTACGCGTCCTACCCGGCTCTTTTACAATCAAAATCTTATTGACATCCCCTTTATTAAATCCCTTCATCCATTTATAGACTTCGATTAAGTCTCCTCGCAACCTTCGCCTTTCTAGCGAGTGTAGATTTAACTGCTTCAGCCTGTCTTCATAAGGCAAGTTTCTCACCCCCTGAATCACATTTTTTTTTCTTTTCTTTTGTGTGTATCTTTGTTAGTTTCATCAGTATTGTGGTTTTAACTATATGTAATATTTTAATTATGTACAGCAGCGTTGGCGGTTTAAACCAGGGGTGTCAAACTCAAAACCCTTCGAGGGCCAATTCATACTCTGAAGTGCCGTCATGGGGGCCAACAAGGGTAGAAAATACATTGACAAGATTGAAGTTACCGTGATACCGCAGACCATTTATGACTATCCCGCGGGCCATGAGTTTGACACCCCTGGTTTAAACAAAAAATCCATCAATAAAACCAGTGTTTTTTTGTGTATCTTTGTTAGTTTCATCAGGTATTGTGGTTTTAATTCTATGTGGTTTTAAATTTTTAATTAAGCACGGTCATTTTACTAATACCAGGATGAAAACATCAGTTGGTAAACTCAAATCTCTATTCAAATGCTGTAACTTCAAAGTAACTGAAAACATAATTTTGGTACATTATATGCGGTGCAGGTTATAGCCAGGAAAGCTCCCCCTCTCTCTCTCTCTCTCTTACAACTGTTTTTTAGCATGCAACTGGAAAATCAGAAGAGGTCTTTCATGTTTTACTACTCTTTAACATTGCAGTTAAAAAGCATGTTAGAGAAGCTTCATTTTGCCTCTTTTACAGATTGTATGAAGATCAAATGAATATGTTGCTAAATCCATCTCTAAATCTCTGTATAAGTCCTTTTCATACTCATATATGTATATATGGATAAAATTACTGGAATAAAAGTTTTGCCAACCCTGCGACAGAATAAGGGAAGAAAACGACGATATGAAAAAGTAGGAAAAGGAAACGGCGATATAAGAAAGTATACGGGCAGGAAGAAAAGGACAGAGGAAGGAAAGGAAGGAAAGGAGAAGAGTAGGAAATGAGCAAATGTACGGGAAAGTCAGGACAAGGAGAGAGAGAGAGAGAGAGAGAGAGAGAGAGAGAGAGAGAGAGAGAGAGAGAGAGAGCAGGCTAAAGGAGAGAAAGAGTACGGAAAGGAGTGAAAACAAATGTCGGGAAAGGTGAGGAAGAGGGAAGGGCAGGGAAGGAAGATAAGATGGTATGGAGTGACAAGGTTGGGGTCACCGCGTGGTCATGTGAGGCGTGGAAGGGATGTCATGGTCACAGCGGCGGGGTGCGGGAGGGCGGGAGGGAAGGGGGAGGGGACGGGGTGCCCACTAGCCATGCAGCCAGTCAGTCTTGCTGTGTTCGCGGTGCTGTGTAGAAGCGGCGGTCCTTTGGCAGCTATTCACCTTCCCACCTAGCTGCAGAGAGGTTCGTTACCCCCTTCCCTCCCCTCCCCTCCACTTCCTTCCCTTCCCCTTCACTTCCTTCCTCTTCCTCCTGTTCCCTTTCCTTCCCTCTCTTTTCCTTTTCCTCCTGTCCCTTCCCTCCCCTCCACTTCCTTCCCTTCCCCTTCACTTCCTTCCCTTCCCTCCCCTCCCCTCCACTTCCTTCCCTTCCCCTCCACTTCCTTCCTCTTCCTCCTGTTCCCTTTTTTTCTCTCTCTTTTCCTTTTCCTCCTGTCCCTTCCCTCCCCCCCCTCCACTTCCTTCCCTTCCCCTCCACTTCCTTCCTCTTATCCTGTTCCCTTCCTTTCCCTCTCTCATCCCTTTCCTCCTGTCCCTTCCCCTCCCCTCCCCTCCACTTCCTTCCTTCCCCTTCACTTCCTTCCTCTTCCTCCTGTTCCCTTCCTTTCCCTCTCTCATCCCTTTCCTCCTGTCCCTTCCCCTCCCCTCCCCTCCACTTTCTTCCCTTCCCCTTCACTTCCTTCCTCTTCCTCCTGTTCCCTTTTTTTCTCTCTTTTCCTTTTCCTCCTGTCCCTTCCCCTCCCCTCCCCTCCACTTCCTTCCCTTCCCCTCCACTTCCTTCCTCTTCCTCCTGTTCCCTTCCTTTCCCTCTCTCATACCTACACATGTATTAATAGTTGTATAATCTCACTCTGTCCTGCCTGGGGGTAGGGATGGCATGTTCCTCCCTTCTCCCTTGTTGTTTACCTGCAACAATAAACTATCAATCAATCAATCCCTTTCCTCCTCTCCCTTCCCCTCCCCTCCCCTCCACTTCCTTCCCTTCCCCTCCACTTCCTTCCTCTTCCTCCTGTTCCCTTCCTTTCCCTCTCTCATCCCTTTCCTCCTGTCCCTTCCCCTCCCCCCCCCTCCACTTCCTTCCCTTCCCCTTCACTTCCTTCCTCTTCCTTCCGTTCCCTTTCCTTCCCTCTCTTTTCCCTTTCCTCCTTTCCCTTCCCCGTCCCCCCCCCTCAACTTCCTTCCCTTCCCTTCCACCTCCTTCCTCTTATCCTGTTCCCTTCCTTTCCCTCTCTCATCCCTTTCCTCCTGTCCCTTCCCCTCCCCTCCCCTCCACTTCCTTCCTCTTCCTTCCGTTCCCTTTCCTAACCTCTCTTTTCCCTTTCCTCCTGTCCCTTCCCCTCCCTTGCCCTCCCTTCCACTTCCTTCCTCTTCCTTCCGTTCCCTTTCCTTCCCTCTCTTTTCCCTTTCCTCCTGTCTCCTCCCTTCCCCTTCCCTCCCCTCTCCTCTCGTCTTTCTTCCCTCCCCCTGTCATTCCATCTCATTCATTTTTTCCATCTTATCCCCTTCCCTCCCTCATTTCCCGCCCCTCCTCCCCCTTCTCTCTCCTCCCTTCAATTCATCCCGTCCCCCCTCCCCTCTGCTTCTTACCTCCTCCCTGTCTTCCCCCTCTCCCCCACACTTTCTCATTCCTCTCAGCCTCTCAGTCAGTCTTCGTTTCCTGCATTTATCCCTTTCCTCCTCTTCCCTCCTCTTCCCTTCTCCTCCATCCGTCCCTCGCCACTCCTCCCCTCTCCTCCTCCTCCTCCCCTTCTCCACCTCCCTGTTGTCCCATTCCGTATCCTTCCATTCGGTTTGATCACTTTGCGTCCTTGCTATCTGTCAGTCACTCATTTCCAGCCTCTTCTCCGTAATTTTTGTTTCCATTGTCATCCGTCCTCGTTTTCACCCGCCTTCAGGAGGGAGATGCTGTTTTCTTCGTTGCCCGTCTGTCTGTTTGTTTGTTTGGCTGTCTGGCTGTCAAGATATATTTAAATAAGATATATTGTTTATCTATATTAGAACATCCATAAGGGGCTATTACACTGGGCATATTTTCCGTGGATCTTCAGTCAAACCAAGATTTCTGCTAGCGTGGTTATCAATTGTTTGTTGTTATTGCTGCTGATGATGGTGAGTAATACCGTCGTCCTTCAGTGAAATCTACCGTAGCTTTGGAAGATCATGGACACGTCAGAAAACCACGGAAATATGAGAACCACGCCAGCGGAAATCGTGGTTTGACTGAAGATCCACGGAAAATTTGCCCAGTGTAATACCCCCTATAGGCGAATATATCGAGGTGACTAAGTTTGGGAAGAAATCCGATGAAAAAAACCCTGAATGATGGTGAATTAAGATAAAGACTCAATGAATGAAAATGCACATTCCAAGGAAAACGTATCGCAGCCATATTGCCAGTTTTAAAGATGGCCGCCAGCATTCTTTCAGTCGGTCTTTGTCAAAATTTATAGGAAACGGGACGAAGAACACCCAGGAAGCAGGGAGACTCGCACCGTTGCCAGATTGTCGTACTCAGCCTCCTATGTTTGCCGGTATCCTACCCCAAAACTGCCTCCTCGACCCCAATAACTGCCTTCATATATAGTTATCGTTGAAATGGTTAATTATTGGTGTTTTTTTGGCAATAGCTATGGCTCAGAAACCGGTAAATACGAGGCTCTGAGTACGATAATCTGGCAACGTTGGGTCCGAGACGTTCATCATTGGGCGCTCTCATGGTCCGCCCACAGAGCACAGGCGGGCTTTGCAGTACGGGCGCCCCGGGCCATTCACTATCGCCTCGCCTCCACGCAACGAGACGGGCGATCATGTTTTCTTCGTTGTCCGTCTGTTTGTCTGTTCGTTACCAAAATGCCTCAAAAATGGATTGACATAATTATAGTCACCAAATACACAATTATATGAACTTACTTAAGTGAATATCTCAAACTGATTAACTTTTGGGAAAACTACGACAATAGCGGACTGAAGAATGTCGAATGAATGGTGAAAAATGATTGTTTGAATGATTTAGGACGACAATACTGGAAACTCCGCTTTTTATTTATTTATTTATTTATTATTATTTTTTATTTTTATTTGAGGGCAGACCATGAGTGCTTCAGCCCACACACAGTTGCATTACAGGGGTTTGCTGCCCTGGGGGGGGGGGGGGGGGGGTTGCCAGTCTCGATAAATCCCCACAGAAAATTACTCCGTGCGTGGTGGCGCCCGTCTTCAAAATCAAACTTTGGCCAATATGGCGGCGATACGTAATATTTATAATTCCGTACGCTCTCTCTCTCTCTCTCTCTCTCTCTCTCTCTCTCTCTCTCTCTCTCTCTCTCTCTCTCTCTCTCTCTCTCTCTCGCCGCGATTATTCAGCGGCACCTGACCTTGTATTTTGCTCGGGAACATGTTTACACCTCAGTGTGTGTGTGTGTGTGTGTGTGTGTGTGTTGACCTTGATAGGCACATGATGGTCATATGGAAGAAGACGAGGAATAAGAGGAAAGAAGATGAATGGCAATATTTGTTATTCTATTACTTTCCATCTCTGGTCTTCTCTACTGCTCTTGTTTTACTTTTTTTTTGTTTTCTACTTCTGACCTGATGTATATTTCTTATAACTTTTTATCTTGTCATTCCTCCCTTTCGTAATCACTGATTACCATCAACTTCTAACCTGCAACACGAATATATATATATATATATATATATATATATATATATATATATATATATATATATATATATATATATATATATATATATATATATATATATATATATATATATATATATGTAATCAAATCTGCATACCTTATGACATTTCCTTATGGGCAAATTCAGTACAATTCTCTCATCATTTTATTCTTGACCACTTTCCTTTTCCTTGTTTTTGAACTCCTCGTGATCGATGCTTCCTCCGTTCACGCTTTCTCCTCTTTGGTTTCCGCTAAAGTTTATTTACTATCCACTGCAAGTTCCAATCGCATTATTCTTGTTTGATTGATGCTCGTTTCTTTCTTCTCCTTTATTTGTCCTACTCACTCCTCACTGGCACGATGTCCATACATTTTCTCGCTGCTGACTCGGTATACTTCAATAGAATATATATTTTTATCATATTTCCTGTCTCAAGCTTAGTATATCGTCTATTGTCAGTGCTTATAGTTATATCGCGTTTAAAGTCACCTGATTTCCTTGACTTATTTGCATTATCATGGCGCAGACTTCCTCCGCCCTCTTTTGTCAGTTTGCCTTAATAGGACGGGAAGGCAGGACGGTGATGTCCCGCAGGGGAGGTTGGGGCGGAGACACGTGCCCTAGAGAACACCACCTGGCCCGCCCCACTCATTACCCCCAGAAAAAGGAAAATAGGGAAGGGTATAAGTGATTTTGGCACTAGACAATTTTTGAAGAAATTTTAGCCCTATACCTCCCAAAAATGACGGCTAACTTTTTATAGCCCAAAATCCATAAGGCAGGAAGGCAAGGAAAGAAAATTAAGTGTTGAGGATATAGGGTGGATGTCATAAGGAAGAAAGAATGGGTGAGGAGAATATAGTAAAAGAAAAATTGAGAGGATGTTCGAATGGAGCGTCGAGGAAAGGGAAAGGTGTGGAGATGAGACATGCAAAGAGAAGAGGCGGGGAAAACGGAAAGAACGGGAAAGGAGTGTGTGAGAGCGAGGCGGAAAATAAAAATAGCGATGCATAGAAAAGGACAATAAAGAAAGGAGATGTAGGAGGGAGGGGAGAAGAGAAAGGAGATTGGAAAAGAGAATGTAAACGTAAAAAACACGAGGAAAGAACGGGAAAGGAGTGTGTGAGAGCGAGGCGGAAAATAAAAATAGCGATGCATAGAAAAGGACAATAAAGAAAGGAGATGTAGGAGGGAGGGGAGAAGAGAAAGGAGATTGGAAAAGAGAATGTAAACGTAAAAAACACGAGGAAAGAACGGGAAAGGAGTGTGTGAGAGCGAGGCGGAAAATAAAAATAGTGATGCATAGAGAAAGACAATAGAAGAAAAGGAAATGTAGGAGGAAGGTGAGAAGAGAAAGGAGATTGGAAAAGAGAAGGTAGACGTAAATAACACGAGGAAAAAACGGGAAAGGAGAGTGTGAGAGCGAGGGGGAAAAAAAATTAGCGATGTATAGAGAAAGACAATAAATAAAGATGTAGGAGGGAGAGAAGAAGAGAAAGGAGATTGGAAAAGAGGATGCAGATGTAAAAAACACGACGAAAAAACGGGAGAGTGTGAGAGCGAGGCGGAAAAAAAATAGTGATGCATAGAAAAGGACAATAAAGAAAGGAGATGTAGGAGAGAGGGAAGAAGAGAAAGGAGACTGGAAAAGAGAATGTAAACGTAAAAAACACGAGGAAAGAACGGGAAAGGAGAGAAAGAGAGCGAGGCGGAAAATAAAAACAGCGATGCATAGAAAAGGACAATAAAAAAAGGAGATGTAGGAGGAAGGGAAGAAGAGAAAGGAGATTGGAAAAGAGAATGTAGACGAAAAAACACGAGGATGAGAGCGTGGACGAGGGAGATGAGGGACGGGGGGCGGGGCTACAGAGGTGATCAGTTATCCAGTAAGGCTGATGGGTAGAAAGAGATAAAAAAAAACCGTTAAGATGCGGTCGAGTGTCTGTCTTTATCTGGCCAGGGGCGGCAGCAGGCGACCTCATTAGTGGAGCTATTTCGATCCCAGGTGGAACAAGACGTGTAGATGGCGACGCTACGATGCCCTGTCACCTGGCCTACGTCTCTCTCTCTCTCTCTCTCTCTCTCTCTCTCTCTCTCTCTCTCTCTCTCTCTCTCTCTCCCCACCTGGTCTGGCCCATGGGGTCTGTGTGGTCTGATTTCTATGTAAATCTCTCTCTCTCTCTCTCTCTCTCTCTCTCTCTCACCCACTCTAGTGGACCATGGGGTCTGTGTGTTCTGATTTTCTATGTAAATCTCTCCCACACTCTCTCTCTCTCTCTCTCTCTCTCTCTCTCTCTCTCTCTCTCTCTCTCTCTCTCTCTCTCTCTCTCTCTCTCTCTCTCTCTCTCTCTCTCTCGAATATTCTTATCCTACTCCATTATCAATTTTCATCTTTTTGTAAGTTTTTGCTTTCGTGAATTTATTATTTTTTTCTTCTCGTTAAGTTTGTATAAGCATATTTAGGTATAATTTTTTTCCATTATCTTTTTGTTGCATTTTTATAGCTTCTTCTAGTTTTGTGTTTGGGTAATTTTCTATACCGTTAATTCTCACCTTTTTTTTCCACTTTCCTCTCCGGCGTAGAAAGGTCGAATAAAAAAGAAGTGAGGGTTAGCATTCATTGTTCCCATAATCAACAGTGGAAGAAGAGAAGGAAGGGACTTGTATGGAGGGAGGGAAGAGGTCAAGAGTGATCAAGAGTGATTCACTTGGAGCGAGTGGCGGCGGGGTGTAACTGTGGCACGAGAAAGGTTCAGGTAGTGGTGGCGGTGGTGGTGGTGCCAAGGTTAACATTTTCACATCGCGACATTGGCCTCTGCGTGCTTATGTAAATTTTGTCCTTTTAATGTCCCTCCTCCGGTGCCTCAGTTTTGCAGAGGATACAATGCTGCTGCTGCTGTTGTGACTGGAAACAATGCTACTGCCTCTGCATACTAGATAAGCCACTCTGCCTAGACAAGTAGCTTCCGTAAACCTAACACCAAGTTAACTAGCGCTTCCTGAAGGTAATTATCGTATACCCGCACGCACCACATGACCTCTAGATCTGATCCACTCGTCCGCCATAACCAATTCTTGTCAAAGTTTTTATCGAATCTGGATTTACATAACAAACTCATTGTAACGAACCCCACCCTGCTTTTTATTACCAGAACATTGTTGTCACCCGTGTTGAAGCACTTTATTGCTTATAATTTCTATCAAGTCTCCACTCATTATTCATCATTCCGTACAACAGGAAGTTCACACCGATCCTTGTATTTTCCTTAACCCATGTAATATATTTGTCAGTCTCCCGTGCGCAGATTCAAACGTATTGTTTATTTCTGAAGGTGAATTATGTGCAGAGGAGAATGACGCAAAGGATTTATCGGCTGAGAAACTTGTCATGCAAGAAAATGCTATACATCATAGTTTACAACATTAAGGAAGGCGAAGGGTGCGTGGAGGCTTATTGAGGTTTTTAAGTGGATGAAGGTCTTCAGTCAGAGTCTTGTGGTGATAGTTCAGAGGAGGGCTCGTAGTAATGGTTTTAGATTAGATAAATTCAGATATTCTACTAGGCACTGACAAAAATATTTCTTGATTGTAGTTCAGCTCATGCATGCTGTTCATGATGAATTGTAATTGATTAGCCTTACGGAACTGGGTTATTCCAGCAGCTGCTGCGGGGCACAAAACACTGAGGCCAGTAGTGGCAGGGGATGCACACGTATGATTTACACGGATTCTACCGCTAGGTGACATTCGTGTGCTCGGCCTGCTTCTTGTTTTTACACAGGAAATAAGAAAAGTATAACATGGAACTGTCAATATTCATCCATATAGCTACAGTGCCCTGAAAGAGGATGTCGTAGCAAAATATAGGTACCGTGAAGCGACGCGACTCTGACATAGGCGCAGACCAAGACACAGGGATGGAGGTTCAAAATATCTCTACATTTTTTTTACAGTAGAGGAGACAGCTCAAGGACAAAATAGATAAACAAAAAAGCCACCAAGCGCTGCTCCTATAAAAAGACAAACAAACATAGAAATGAGTATTTAGAACAAAAATCAATCTCGGATGGAGGATTATTTTGATGCTCCCCTCCGGAAAGAGTTCAAGCCGTGGACAGGAGGAAACACACACGAAGGAAGGCCATTCTAAAATTTATAAAAAGAGGGATGAAAAAATGAAAATGCTGGTTAACTCTTGCATAAGGGATTTGGATAACATAGGGATGAGCTAAGGTAGAAAAAGCAGCGGGCCACGGGAGGGATGAAGGCATGAAGTTAGCTAGTTCAGAAGAACAATCAGCACGAAAATATCGATAGAAAATACAGAAGTAACGTTGTAGCGAAATTTAAGAGGTAGAAGACTGTCAGTAAGAGGAGGGGAATTTATAAGACGAAGAGCCTTTGATTCTTCTCTTTCCAAAAGGGTTGAGGTGTGAAGCTCTCCCCCTCCCCCCCCCCAAACACACACACACACACACACACACACACACACACACACACACACACACACACACACACACACACACACACACACACACACACACACACACACACACACACACACACACACACACACACACACACACACACACACACACACACACACACACACACACACACACACACACACACACACACACACACACACACACACACACACACACACACACACACACACACACACACACACACACACACACACACACACACACACACACACACATATGATGCAGATTCCATGCAACGACGGACTAGGCCTTTATATAATGGGCAGCATCTGGGAGGGGGAAAAATGGTGGAGACGAAACAGAGTTCTTAACCTCGAGGAAGCTGATTTAGCAAGTGATGAGAAATGAAGTTTCCCGTTAAAATTTTGAGTTAAGGAGAGACCGATGATGTTTATTGTGGAAGAAGGGAATAGCTGAGTGTTTTCAACGAATATGGGAAGATAGTGTAGAGCTGATAGATGAAGACATTGAGTATTTGTGGCACTGAAGGACACTAACTTCCTTTTGCCCCATTCAGAATGATAGAAAGGTCAGAATCTAAGCGTTTTGTCGTGCCAGGCCTGCGCATGACGTCAGTAAGGATACAAACAGGGGAAATGATTAAAAGAAAGTGAAGTCAGTCGCTCAGACGCTGCCTTCCTATACGTGCCCCTAATGATAATTGTCCTGTTTGTCATTCTTTTTACGTAATATAATTTTTCTTTGTCTTCCCACCCCCTCCGATATTTACTGCATGACGTCATCCAGTCTGTGCGGACTTGAGGTGCTGCAGCAGCTATCTAATGTGCCTCTGTATCGCGGGTGTATTACACGGATGAGCGTGTGGCATTTCTTGACAGGAGGGAGGAACACGCCACTCTCCGAGATGAACGTCCGGGCGTAACGTATGTTTTTTTATTTTTTTTTTATAACAAAGGAGACAGCTCAAGGGCACGAAAAAAGGAAACAATAATAAAAAAAGCCCACTACTCGCTGCTCCTAAAAAGAATCAAAAGAAGTGGCCGAAAGAGAGGTCAATTTCGAAAGGAGAGGTGTCCTGATACCCTCCTCTTGAAAGAGTTCAAGTCGTAGGCAGGAGGAAATACAGATGAAGGAAGATTGTTCCAGAGTTTACCAGCGTGAGGGATGAAAGAGTAAAGATGCTACTGCGTGCGTAAGGGATTTGGATAGTATAGGGTAAGATCTATTTAGACCTTGGTATAGGGATGAGTATGAGTAGAAAGTCATGTGCAGCGGGGCCGCGGGAGGGGGGGAGGCATGCAGTTAGCAAGTTCAGAAGAGCAGTCAGCGTAAAAATAACGATAGAAGATAGAAAGAGAGGCAACATGGCGGCGGAAATTAAGAGGTAGAAGACTATCAGTAAGAGGAGGAGAGCTGATGATACGAAGAACCTTAGACTCCACTCTGTCCAAGAGAGCTGTGTGAGTGGAGCCCCCCCACACGTGAGAGGCATACTCCATACGAGGGCGGACAAGGCCCCTGTATATGGATAGCAACTGTGCGGGGGAGAAGAACTGGCGGAGACGATACAGAACGCCCACCCCCGAGGAAGCTGATTTAGTGAGAGAGGAGATGTGAAGTTTCCAGTTAAGATTTTGAGTTAAGGATAGACCGAGGATGTTTAGTGTTGAAGATGGTGACAGCTGAGTGTTGTCGAAGAATAGGGGATAGGTGTTTGGAAGATTGTGTCGAGTTGATAGGTGGAGAAATTGGGTTTTTGAGGCATTGAATGACACAAGGTTCCTTTTACCCCAATCGGAAATGATAGTACGGTCTAAGGTTAAGCGTTCTGCAGCCTCCAGTCTAGAGTCATGTAATTCCTGTTGAGAAGGTCTTCTGTTGAAATAAGTTGAATAGTGCAAAGAGGAGACATCAGCGTATGAGTGGATAGGACAGTTTGTTATGGAAAGAAGATCATTGCTGAATAACAGGAAGAGAGTGGGTGATAGGACAGAGCCCTGTGGAACACCACTGTTGATAGGTTTAGGGGAAGAACAGTGACCGTCTACCACAGCAGAGATAGAACGGCTGGAAAGGAAACTGGAGATAAAGGAACGGAGAGAAGGATAGAATCTGAAAGAGGGCAGTTTAGAGAGCAAAGACTTGTGCCAGACTCTGTCGAAGGCTTTCGATATGTCTAACGCAACTGAGAAAGTTTCACCGAAACGGCTAAGAGAGGATGACTAAGAATCAGGTAAGAGAGCAAGAAGATCGCCAGTAGAACGCCCCTTGCGGAACCCATACCGGCGATCAGATAGAAGGTCAGAAGTGGAAAGGTGCTTTTGAATCTTCCGGTTAAGGATTGATTCAAAAGCTTTAGATAGACAGGAAATTAAAGCTATTGGGCGGTAGTTTGAGGGATTGAAACGGTCACGCTTCTTAGGCACAGGCTGAACGAAGGCATACTTCCAGCAGGAAGGAAAGGTATATGTTGATAGGCAAAGGCGAAAGAGTTTGACCAGGCAGGGTGTCAGCACGGAAGCACAGTTTTTATGGACAATAAGAGGCACTCCATCAGGTCCATAAGCCTTCTGAGAGTTGAGGCCAGAGAGGGCATAGAAAACATTATACTTAAGAATCTTAATAACAGGCATGAAGGAGTCAAAGTGGGGATAAGTAAGTGCCCAGAATCGTCCAGGGTGGAGTTGTTACAGAAAGTTTGAGCGAAGAATTCAGCCTCAGAGACAGATGAGACGGCAGTGCTGCCGTCTGGGTTAAGAAGAGGCGGGAAAGAGGAAGAAGTGAAATTGGAGGAGATATTTTTGGCTTAGTGCCAGAAGTCTCTGGAAGAATTAGAGAAAGCAAGGTGTTGATATTTGCTATGGATAAAGGAGTTTTTGGTAAGTCAAAAAATAGATTTGGCACGATTCCGGGCGGAAATGTAAAGATCATGGTAAGCGGGAGTTCGAAGGCTCTGGTACCTTTTGTGAGCTGCCTCTCTATCTTTGACAGCACGAGAACAAGCGTGATTAAACCAAGGCTTTTTAGCATGGGGAGTAGAGAAAGTACGTGGAATGTATGTCTCCATTCCTCTGTAATGCGCTGGGCACACACAGAGGGGTCTCTATCCTGGAAGCGGTAATCATTCCACGGGAAATCGGAAAAGTACATCCCACCGAGCTGAAGCAAAATCCCCGAAGCATCGCCTTATCGGTGGGTCCAGAGGATGTACAGGAGCGATAGGACAGGATACATAAATAAGGTTGTGATCGGAGGAGCCCAACGGGGAGAACAGTTTGACAGAGTAAGCAGAAGGGCTAGAGGTAAGGAAGAGGTCTAGAATGTTAGGCCTATCTCCAAGACGGTCGGGAATACGTGTAGGGTGCTGAACCAACTGCTCTAGGTCGTTGAGGAGAGCAAAGTTGTAGGCTTGTTCACCAGGCTGGTCAGTGAAGGAGGATGAAAGCCAAAGCTGGTGGTGAACATTGAAATCTCCCAAGATGGAGATTTCAGCGAAGGGAGAGTGGGTCAAGATGTGCTCCACCTTAGAGTTCAAGCAGTCAAAGAATTTTACATAGTTAGTAGAGTTAGGTGAGAGATAAATAGCACATATGTATTTAGCAGTAGAATGACAATGAAGTCTTAGCCAGACGGTGGAAAATTCTGAAGAGTCAAGGTCGTGGGCACGATGGCAAGTGATGTCTTTGCGCACGTTCATGCAACATCCAGCTTTGGATTGAAATTTAGGATAGAGATAGTAGGAGGGAACAGAGTAGAGATTGCTGTCAGTAGCCTCAGAAAGCTGTGTTTCGGTGAGGAAAAGAAGGTGAGGTTTAGAGGAGGAGAGATGGTGTTCCACAGAATGAAAATTAGAACGAAGACCGCGAATGTTGTAGAAATTGATAAGAAAAAGGTTCGAGGAGTTATCAAGACACCTCTCAGGTCGGCAGCCAGAAGGGGAGTCCTCCCTGAGGGAATTTGTGGTCCCCCCCCAGGCGGGGACTCGGAGGCATGGTTATGGTTGGCCATTTTGAATTTTGAATTTTGGGAAAAGGTGTGTATGTTATGTGAATGTAGTGTGGTGTGAATAGAGAGAGGATCTGTCTTTAGAGAGCATGCTGAACTACTCTCTGGTGTAGCTGAGATAACAGGGAAACGGTTAGTAAGGTAATGGGAAGGGTCTTTGGAGGGCTTCAGCACCCTCCTCGCTTCCCATATATACCTCACCGGGAGTGGCTTGCGCCCGTTCGGGAGGTGTCTTCCTACCTACTCCAGCCAAAAGTTACTTGATGAATTTTACGTAGGCCAATGACAGAGAGAGAGAGAGAGAGAGAGAGAGAGTGTGTGTGTGTACTCTCAAAGAAATAGCAGCTTGTTGGAGACGACAGATGATTCTGAACTGTATTACTATCCATTTCTCACTAAATTATATTAAGTTCACACACACACACACACACACACACACACACACACACACACACACACACACACACACACACACACACACACACACACACACACACACACACACACACACTGCTTAAAACATTCTTATATCCTCGTGGGCTATGTAAAATGCTTTCAGAAGGCACAATAACCTGGTGAAGATGTGCGGCAAGGCGCGGGTGATGCGTCATGCACCAGCAGTGATTTTTTTTCATTGTGAGTTGCGACGCCTCGGGCATGTCGAGAAGGCGTTATTGTTATTCTTCGTGGAAAAAAAGTCCTATATACAATAATATTAAACATAATCAAGCAAAAACTCTCTCTCTCTCTCTCTCTCTCTCTCTCTCTCTCTCTCTCTCTCTATATATATATATATATATATATAAATATATATATATATATATATATATATATATATATTCACTTAACATTGCTTGGGACAGGAATATAAATTGTTGGGTGAATACATATGAAAAAATGTGAACAAAGAGGCGGAGGTGGGGGGGGGGGGGGTCCTCCACAAGAGATCCAGCCTAGGACCTCAGAAAGGCTAGAACCGGCACTGGTTACATAAAAAAATCTATACAAGTCATGTTCATCTTCTTTCACCTGTTTAAAATTTCATAGCAGATATAATTTAGAGAGGAGCCTTAAATAATTGATTCATTGTTTATTGGTGATGCGGGAGCGTATTTCCTCTCTGTACTGGTATGTGGCGCCCCTTTTGAACAGGTCAGGTTAGGTTAAGTCAGGATAGGGTAGGTTTAGTTAGGATAAGTCGCAAGTCTCCAGGGTAATTTTGAGTGGGAATCACAATGAGAGTATTTTTCAGAGCACCCAGTGGTTAGTTTCGAAGCAACAGCCAAGCATCTTCACCCAGGGACCACACATCCTTAGAGATTGGGAATATGGGATCGGGGTGAGATGTTGGGTGGTGTGGGAAAGGTGAAAGGGAGAGGGGGTTGACTTTTAACCTGGTAGCTGCAGGGATCATGTTTCTAAGCGAGAATAATGAGAAAAAAACATCACTCACGCAAACCATTTCATAACATATCAATGCATTAGTGATCAGTTTATACATCATCTATTTTTTGGGGTTTATATTATGGCAAAAATGTGGCCCGTCGCTGGTACACGGTAAAGCCACAAATTTGACCCGTCGCTGCTATAGGGGAGAGAGAGAGGGAGAACGAGATTCTAAAAAAACATAACGAGTTGTGACGCTAGGTAGGAAAATAGTGAGAAAATGAAGAAAGAGGAAGGAAGGAGGAGGAGGAGAGGAGAGAATAAAAATAAAGAGGAGGAAAAGGAGGAGGATTAGAGAGAGAAGGAGGAGGAGGAGGAGGAGGAGGAGGAGGATATGAAGATGGACAAAACAAACGGCAAACAAATGGAAGGAGGCGAAGGGAAAAATAGGGCGAGAGAGGAGGAAGAGAGAGAGAGAGAGAGAGAGAGAGAGAGAGAGAGAGAGAGAGAGAGAGAGAGAGAGAGAGAGAAGCAGACATGGACGGAGGGAGGGTGGAAGGGAAGGAGGGAGGGGGAGAGGGAAGGTGAAAGTTGGAGACAATCATCCTCGTGGTCAACATCCAACAGTTGCTTTATTTGCTTCTCTTTAACCCCGGCACGAGAGAGAGAGAGAGAGAGAGAGAGAGAGAGAGAGAGAGAGGAAAACGTTGAAGTAGCCTTGGCCACTGTTCTCCTGCAGGCTCTTCACTGGACACGTTACATTATCGTCTCATTTCCTTATTTACTTAGTTATCTTATATTTTTTCTTCAGGTAATGGGCAGCTCGAGTTGATAAAGGCAGGGAGGCAGGGGATCGGCAGGGGGTCTGAGGGGAGGAGAAAGGGGTCTATGGGTAGGGGACAGGGAGAACAGGAGAACACAGGCTGGAAAAACGATAGATGAAAGGTAGAGGAAGAGTAACAAAGGATAGAAGGGAGAGAAGGGTCGAGTGAGAGGGTCTGAGGGGAAGAGAAAGGGGTCTATGGGTAGGGGACAGGGAGAACAGGAGAACACAGGCTGGAAAAACGATAGATGAAAGGTAGAGGAAGAGTAGCGAGGGATAGAAGGGAAGAGAAATGTCGGGTGAGAGGATAAAGGAGGGAAGGGCATAAGCAAGGGCACGGATGAGGGATGTGAGGGAAAGGGAGAGGAGGAAGAGGTCATGTGTGAGTATTATAGTGGGGAGGAAGGAAGAGTACAGGGGAGGAGGAGGAAGGAACTGACGAGAGAGAGAGAGAGAGAGAGAGAGAGAGAGAGAGAGAGAGAGAGAGAGAGAGAGAGAGCAGGAACCCTCGCACTGTCACCGTCAAGGTCGTCATAGTCTTAATATCTTTGTTCTTCCTCGCGGGTCACTCGGGCCGGCACTCGTATCATTCCCTAGTGATGTTGTGTTGGTGTATTGGCCGCGGGTGTATGTGCCGTAGTTTTAACCCGTCCGCTGCGATTGGCACGGATTTGGCTTACACTGGTAGCCTGGTCACATATAGTCCCAGGTCTTTCTCTGCCTCTGTGGTGGATAGTGGAGTGTTTCCCATATGGCTTTGGTATGCTTTATATCCCCTACCAATGTGCATGACTTTACATTTTTCTTCCTTGAATTGTAGCAGCCACTTTTTGCTCCATTCCTGAAGCTTGGTGATGTCTTCTTGTAGGAAATCCGCACTGAAAGGGTTAATTAAACGCAACTTAAAAAATGGAAAAAATGTGACGAAAATCTTGAAATAAAACCGATCTACAAAACAATAAACTGTCCAGCCATTCATATCTTAGCACAAACACAATCTACCAAAGGCAAACACTAAACTGTGAAGATCTATTTCTCTAAGCACAGTCGTGATGAAAAACTATAGAAGTTGCAACTAAAACTTCAATGTGAAAATAATTATAACCCACAAAAAACATGCACGTACACCAACCAGTCACATCATAACTCATTAAGGAGAATGTGAATGGCGGAAGGAGAGGTACTAGTAAAGGTTAACTTATATTACTCATCTTCCTCTGAACATCCTTCCCCACTTTCATGTGTGGTCGATGTTTGTGGCAGCCCTCCCCTACGCAGCCCCTTTATAAGCATCGTCCTCTGACAGCTGCTTTTCTCTTTTAAATCTTTCCTTTTTTCATGTAGTAGAATGTAACTGATGTCAAATTCCAGGTGCTTCGATGAATTATATATATATATATATATATATATATATATATATATATATATATATATATATATATATATATATATATATATATATATATATATATATCAATCCCTAGATCACGAAATGTGCTGCCGCGTCATGTGTCTTGATAAACTACTTATTATGAACGTTGATAAACGTGTTACATTTTTCATTATTTGTTGATTATAAACTGATGGTGACTGGTGCACTGATAGCAGCAGCCTGTGTGTTGGATTACTTTGTGTGTTGAAACTGAGACATTGATGAAAACGGTTACCTCGTAAATTCCTCTTCACAAATCAATATAATACGCAAATTATTACAAACTGCCTCTCTTAGTGAAGCCGGAACAAGCTAACGAGCGGAGCGGGCCAGGCCGCGGCCATTACGGCTTGCTACAGTGCCACTTCCATATTTCTACCCACGTGATGTCCCAGCTCAACTCTGCCGCTCTTTACATCTTTTTACCTAAGAATATAAGAACGTAAGGAGTCTGCAAGAGGCTTAATTATTTTCATATTCGGAGATAATTCTTGTACATTATTTCGGACAGATAATTCTGACTTTATTTGCCTATCCCACCTATGACGAAAATCAGGTAAAGTGTCAAGGTGTCCAGAGCAACGTCCCGAAATATGGCTCCCACATTTCCGATTTGCTGTATAAATATCTTATTAAATTTGGTTACTGTTCCTTAAAAAATCAGAATATTTAGTCGAAAATGTATCGGTATGGGCCTACTTCTTTTCTGTTATATAAGTGTCACAAGAGACGAGCACAGTTATTTTCAGTACGTGGCACATGCCCATTCCAGACGTCCTTTGCCTGCCAACGCCGGAGCCGCCAGTTTCAGCAGCTCTGACTTTAGCATTAATGTGCCTGTGACTACGAGATGCACTCCCTCACTACCTACACATTATATTTCACTGCGTCGTCGTGCATGTGGCGATGGGTACGTTAATGTTTAGACCGGGATATAAAAGGTAGACAGTAGATTACATTTGGTCTCACTTAGACACTTGGCCACCGCCCCTGCTGACCTGACTCGGAGATACCTGCGAGTTTTTTTTTATTCCTTTTATTAAGAACCTTAACTAAGTTCTTCTTTTTATCCGGGGAGGTCTTGTCCGTGGGAATTTTATCATGGGCGTTTGTCTCGTGCTGTGGGCGGGCCGCACCCCTGAAAGTAGATATAATTATAGGAATGGTTAGGTTAGGTTAGGGTAGGTTTCTTGGGTCTGGATGGCAGGGTTGTCTGAAAGGTGGCGTCTCGAACGAGTTGTTTGTCTTAATTGTTGCCTTGTTTTGGGGGGCGAACCGAACCCTTGCAAGTACGTAGATAGGAAAGATACGTTCGTTTATTCCTAAGCCACTAATCTGAACTGTATGGTATTTATAGTTTTGTTAAGAGTTATTTGTCATTGTTTTGTTCATCGTCTCTCTCTCTCTCTCTCTCTCTCTCTCTCTCTCTACTACTACTACTACTACTACTATAAAAGTCTGTTCACTTAAGTCCGACCCAAGCTGACAACATAAACCTAAGCGTGTTTGCAAGCTGAGTGTTGATTGGCTACTGCTGTGGCTTTCAAGTTTTCTTTAACCTCTGTTTGTGTTTATCTCACGCAGCACTTTCTGTTAATCTGCACTGTGCTTACGAACTCGCTTGGGTTTATGTTGTCAGCTTGGGTTAGACTTAAGTGAACAGACTATACTACTACTACTACTACTACTACTACTACTACTACTACTACTACTACTACTTTTTTTTTCTACTACATAAATGATACCTCAACCCATGTTTATTTTCCCGACACATAATCATGGAGGGCTCCATAGCTTGGAGGTCATTAGCCCCAACTCTGTTCGCTAATGACTGTGGCATCCAACCATATCACTAGTACTACTTAGCACTAAATCACCTATCATCTATTACGTCACTCCCGACCCACCCTAATGTCACTCTCCACCACTGTGGCTTCATAGATGTTGGTGGCTTTTGGGCCAGAGTGTCTGGTGCCCCTGAGACATAGGATGGCCGACTTGAGCAGGGAGAACGAGAGGCGACATCTCATCCAGGCGACAACGTGGCTCCTTGGCTGATGCTTCTATTCTGAGATCAGTTCCGCGAGTCGTGCGTAGAAGCATCGGGCCCCGGGACCCATCCCACCGGATGTAGTGAAGACGAGGGGGGTGAAGCTGCCCTGATCCACATGTTGGATTCTTTCACCGCATGGCCTTGTCTTCTCCTGCTCGTTCCTGTGGTGGGCGGCTTGCAGGGGCAGCTCACGGTGACAGGCAGCCATCGGGTCGAATATGCGGATGTCCATGAACGCCCGCTGTCCGCGCACCCAGAATCCGCGGGCACTTACATCAACCCGTGCCTCCTGTGAGGTATTGGCCGTCCTGTACCGAAGGTGTTCGCTGTCCAGGGGAAGCAGTGCCGCCTCGGTAATGACGTCTTGGCATACCTCCCCGAGCATGCTGGCTGTCTTATCCCTCACTTCATCGTGTCGAATACAGACGAAGCCTCCTTTTTTACATGTCATGGTGTGGATGACATCATTTGGTGATCCACATGCACAGAGATCAGGCAGTCCCTCAATCGGCCAGCCATATCTCAGAGCAATGGCGTCGACAAATTCTTGTTTGTTGAGGCTGAAGCCCTTTGCTCTGATTGGTAATGACGTTAGCCAGTTAGAGGCGCCTGCCTCCTGTGCTGTGTGTATTTTTCTACCCATTTCTGTGGACAGGTGGTGTGTAAGACGGTCCAGCTCGTCTTTTTGGGCCTGTTGCCTTTCTTCTGAGCTTTTTCTTTTAATATCTCTTATTTCTGTTTGGTCTATCTCGCCCTCTGCCTCCTGAGCGATGATCCTGTTGATGAGTGACCTGGTAAGGCTGATGGAGTTTTGGTTCTCCTTATCAGCCAGCTTCTCAGGGTTGGTGATCCCCATCCCACCCAGTCTTGGGGGAAGTGCTAGCATATCCCTCTCCTCCTCCCCCAAAGCATGAGACTTCACTAGCGCCGGCAAGAATACATTCTTGACGGCATTTTCCAGTGGTCGAAGGAGTGGACTGATGCCGGGGATGGTGCGCATCAGGAACGTCCACCTACTGCTACTACTACTACTACTACTACTACTACTACTACTACTACTACTACTACTACTACTACTATTACTACTACTACTACTACTACTACTACTACTACTACCCTATGATCAGTCCCGTTAATAGGAGAAGGCTTGAGGCTTGGCGTGGGGACAAGATGCTCCTCACTTCTCATGCTGACACGCACCGTCGTCAAGGTCACAATGAAACTCAGGTTGACTTCCTTCTTTTCTTGTTCTCAGCTCCGCCTCCGTAACTTTTCTTCTCGCCAGCCCTGCGTTTTCCTTCTTTCAACGACTTCCTTCCCTGCCCCATTCCCTTCCTCGCTACCTCGCTTCCTCCTTACCACAGAGCGACCTGTTCACCTCGTTTGCTTTTTGCCTTGCTTGTCATCTTTCGTGTTTTTTGTTTTTGTTTTTACGACTGCCTTGTCCCTCCCTTTCCTCCCTCCAAGCCCCTCCCTCCACCTCTTACTTGCTTACCCCTGTACTCTTATTATATTTTCGTGCCTACGTTGTCAAACTTCACCACTTCCTTGATTTTGTTAGTTATAAATGCAGTTTTTCTACTTATGGACTTGAACACCCTTGCTTGAATAGAGCAACTTTGGGAACTCGTGACATACTCTCACTAAATTTTGGAGTCAGAATCGCTTTCCTAATGGGTGAGAAAGAAGGGAAATACCGGTGTTTCTCCTCCCTCTCTTTTCATTAGACCCACAAATAATAGGCGCACCTAACATCACCAAATGTGAGGTACAAACTTGGCGGAGGGACTGTTTTTTTGTGGCGCCATATATAGGAGGAAGCGGGCTAAAGAGTGGCCTATCTGGATATTTTGTTTTTATTCTTAATGATTCACGGGACATCCTGAAGTTAAATCAAAGTATGTGTTCATCTTTGTATTCATTCATACACACACTGGTAATATTTCTGTGGTGTCTAATTCACTATTTGAGTGAAATTCTATTGTGATAAAGTCACAAATTCGTGTCACTAGTAAAAATGAAACTAGTAATGTAAGATTTGCCTTCATGAAATATACACAAATAGATAAATATAAAAGCTCACGAAGTCACAATAAGTGACATCACCTGCTTTGTGCAGTGACAATATACTTATTTAATGAATCTGATACCCGCAAAATGGCGTGACCTCTTGCCTCGGGCCTCGGGGGTACAAACTCAACGTTGCCAGATTGTCGTACAGAATAACGAAACTAATTTATAGTTATCGTTAAAAGAGTTAGATCCTGATGTTTCTTGGGAATAGTTAGGCGTCAAAAACCGACTAATACTATGCTCTGAGTACGACAATCTGGCATCGTTGGCCACAGTTGTCGTATAAAACATATACGTATTTTCATATTATTGTTCTGTTGTTTATTCAATGTTCTGTTCAAGAAAAGGAATACTTATAATTTTAGTTAGTTTTTGGTCATAAGGATTCTTTACGAAATACAATTATAACGTTACCGCCTATAAGTTAGGAAACGTCCTGAATCCTGGCTCGGCTATGGTTATGTTAGATGCGTCTATTTAACACTCGCATAATTAACAACCTCGTGTGAAATGTATACAACAATTATTCATTTATTTCCTCACGGCTGAAAAATAGGATGAGATTAATGTTCTCTCTCTCTCTCTCTCTCTCTCTCTCTCTCTCTCTCTCTCTCTCTCTCTCTCTCTCTCTCTCTCTCTCTCTCTCTCTCTTTTCCTTATCCCCTTAAACTACTTTGGCATTCGCATCACTGAAAAGTTGGCGTGGAATGTTTTATTACGGCAGAGTAGTAGAGCAAGGCCAATCTTCCTTCATGACGTTCTTGCATCACTTGCATCAAAAACAGGCGCGTGTGAAATGAATGCTAATATAAAAAATTCCTCTCCTCTAGGTAGGCAAAGTAAGGTTAGGTGCATATAGTTGCGGGTACTCATCTCCGCTTCATTGGCCATTGGAGTCCGTGATAGGAAGAATCCATTACCCTGGGACACGGGCCATTAATTAACCCGGTAGCAGCGACGGGCCAAATATGTGGCTTTACCGTGTAGCAGCGACGGGCCAAATTTATGCCATGATATAAACCCCCAAAGATAGATGATACATAATCTGATCACAAATGCTTTGATATACATTATGAAATGGTTTGTGTGAGGGGTGATTTTTTCTCATTTTTCTCGCTTGGAGGGACTATTAAGAAACATGATCCCCGCTGTTACCGGGGAAGTCCAGGATTGCTATAGTTCACCTTCCCCAAGTTTCTCCACGTACTACACGGCGACTGTCAAACTAGAGGGATTTATAGCTAGGCACGATAACCACTGCTCCACGTAGAAGGCATATAACGGTTTTCCCTCCCTCTTCTCGTTACGCCGCCAAGTATACATCCTATTATATTCGCGTCAACATCAACGGTGCGAAAGGAATACAAAACAGGCATTTCAGTTTTTCTTTCCTTGCACGTCTAATCCGATAACAAAATGTGGAAGTGACATTTATTTTGAGTGCTTGTTTTCTGTCTTCCTCGCATTTATTTTAGTTCTATCGCGCAGAATCAATGACACACGACGAACACCACCACGAGACATGAGAGTGGGCGTTCATTACTGACCTTCATTATTATTATTGTTATTTTTTTATTGCCAGTATTATTTTCATTATTATCTTTTCTTCTTCTACAACAACAGCTACTTTTTTTTTTTTTACAGCAAAGGAGACAGCATAAGGGCACAACAAAAGGAAGCAATAATAAAAAAAGCCCGCTTCTTACTGCTCCTGAAACTACTACTACTACTACTACTACTACTACTACTACTACTACTACTACTACTACCACTACTACTACTACTACTACCACTACTACTACTACTACTACTACTACTACCACCACCATTACTACTACTACCACTAATAATAATAATAGTAACAATAATAATAATGCATCCCCTTCTCCTTCCCACCAGGACGCCAGTATCCAGCCCACCGTTGCTTCGTGTTGTTCCGCCAGTAGTCACAAACCCTAGGACGGACCACCACCACCACCACCACCACCGCCTCTGTCACTCTACCACTGCCACTGCCCTCGCCACCCCTGTCACCTTCACTGCATCCTTCTCCTCCACCGCCCCAACAGCATCCTCTTATAACTCCGTCCGTCATAAGGTGCGTTCGACACTCACGAGCATGTAAGTTCACCACAAGAAGCAACCGACTCATGAGTTTTGAATTCTGAGGTGGCGAGAGGAACAGCCAGAGAGACAGACAGCAAGTAGTCCACGGAAGACCAAACGAGGAACGCTGAGAGGGCAGGAGGGACATTTTCCCCAAGCCTACAAAATAAACACCGTGCCGCCCACCAGCGACCCCTCCACCCATGACCCCGGCCCGCGCCGCCTCCTGACACCCGCCGAATACATCGTTAAGGTGGTGGGTGACGTGGCCTGCATTGTGGGCGCCCTCAGCCCGCCCGGGTGCTCGGTGAAGGCCGCCCACGAGCGTCTCGAAGCCTGGATCGTGAACCACGGTCCCTGGGTACCCTGAGGCTGCCCTGCATCCCTCCTGAAGGACTCCTGAAGGAATATCCTTTATTACTGAGCTACAACTAAGCTTCGTTCTCCGTGGACACCTGTCGTCTCCAGACCGCCCGTGTAACCATGGCTCAAGAAATCACACTAGAGAGTGAGTACCCAAGCACCCTTGCCCCTTTCCTGCTCTCTCAGCTTTGTGATATGACTCCCCCTCCTTCCCCCCTCCCTCTCTAATTAGCCTTCCACTTCAGAGGTCACATGTATACTCGGTACGTGCCCTTATGCTCACACACACACACACACACACACACACATCGGTCACTATGCAGCTCCAAGCTCTCTCCGGAAGGGTAAGTTACTGGCTAACGACCACGATTCCAGCACGTCATCAAACCGTGGGTTAATCATCGTGGATTAATGACACACACACACACACACACACACACACACACACACACACACACACACACACACACACACACACACACACACACACACACACACACACACACACACACACACATGCACGCTGAATGAACAGTGACAGTAAATATATTACCGTCAACAGAATGACTAGAAAGTTTTCTCGAGTCATCACTTGAGAAAAAAAAAAAAAGTTCAAGGCCATCAAGGCCGTGCGTGTACCTTGTGCATGGTGGTGGTGGTGGTGAGAGAGAGAGAGAGAGAGAGACCTGACATCCCAGCCCGTACCATTATGTTCCTGGCTTCCTCGCCCCTTCGAGTCGTTGTGTTTATTTCTTATCAAAGAACAGACTTGCTTGTTTATATTTCTCTCCTTTCATTGTTATTTGTTCGCAGTTATTTATGTCACTGTTATCACGTATTTGCACCTCCTTCCTTCAATGAGTATATCTTGGTCTTCCTGTTGGCTCATATTTCCACACACACACACACACACACACACACACACACACACACACACACACACACACACACACACACACACACACACACACACACACACACACACACACACACACACACACACACACACACACACACACACACACACACACACACACACACACACACACACACACACACACACACACACACACACACACACACACACACACACACACACACACACACACACACACACACACACACACACACACACACACACACACACACACACACACACACACACACACACACACACACACACACACACACACACACACACACACACACACACACACACACACACACACACACACACACACACACACACACACACACACACACACACACACACACACACACACACACACACACACACACACACACACACACACACACACACACACACACACACACACACACACACACACACACACACACACACACACACACACACACACACACACACACACACACACACACACACACACACACACACACACACACACACACACACACACACACACACACACACACACACACACACACACACACACACACACACACACACACACACACACACACACACACACACTCACACCAGAGGCCGCAGCAGTATTGTCGGATGGGTCACCACCGATATAGTGAATGCATACTCCAAAGACCTGCTTGTACAGCTTATTCAAAGTCTCCTGACACTGCACCATCTGTACCTTTATTCAATGTCCAGGGCCCTCACAGTTTACCTTCCAGCAGCATCATTCACTCCACCCACTTAGATTGTTTTGCCACTTGACGAAGGACGTCCCACACAGCTCACCAACGGCCCCATACCCCTCACCCACTCTCTCCCCTCACACTCTAGACCTCCATTTTACCGCCCTTTTCACCCCATTCACACTCTAGACCTAACATTTACCTCCACACCTGTCCTTCTCCTCCTCACACTCTAGACTCAATATTTTACCTCCACACCCCGTCCTTCCCCTCCCTCACACTCTAGACACAATATTTTACCTCCACACCCCGTCTTTCCCCTCCCTCACACTCTAGACCCAATATTTTACCTCCACGCCCCGTCCTTCCCTTCCCTCACACTCTACTCAATATTTTACCTCCACACCCCGTCCTTCCCCTCCCTCACACTCTAGACCCAATATTTTACCTCCACACCCCGTCCTTCCCCTCCCTCACACTCTAGACCCAATATTTTACCTCCACACCCCGTCCTTCCCCTCCCTCACACTCTAGACCCAATATTTTACCTCCACACCCCGTCCTTCCCTTCCCTCACACTCTACTCAATATTTTACCTCCACACCCCGTCCTTCCCTTCCCTCACACTCTACTCAATATTTTACCTCCACACCCCGTCCTTCCCCTCCCTCACACTCTAGACCCAATATTTTACCTCCACACCCCGTCCTTCCCCTCCCTCACACTCTAGACCCAATATTTTACCTCCACACCCGTCCTTCCCCTCCCTCACACTCTAGACCCAATATTTTACCTCCACACCCCGTCTTTCCCCTCCCTCACACTCTAGACTCAATATTTTACCTCCACACCCCGTCCTTCCCCTCCCTCACACTCTAGACTCAATATTTTACCTCCACACCCCGTCCTTCCCGTCCCTCACACTCTAGACTCAATATTTTACCTCCACACCTGTCCTTCCCTCCCTCACACTCTAGACTCAATATTTTACCTCCACACCCCGTCCTTCCCCTCCCTCACACTCTAGACTCAATATTTTACCTCCACACCCCGTCCTTCCCCTCCCTCACACTCTAGACCCAATATTTTACCTCCACACCCCGTCCTTCCCCTCCCTCACACTCTAGACCCAATATTTTACCTCCACGCCCCGTCCTTCCCTTCCCTCACACTCTAGACTCAATATTTTACCTCCACACCCCGTCCTTCCCCTCCCTCACACTCTAGACCCAATATTTTACCTCCACACCCCGTCTTTCCCCTCCCTCACACTCTAGACCCAATATTTTACCTCCACACCCGTCCTTCCCCTCCCTCACACTCTAGACACAATATTTTACCTCCACACCCCGTCCTTCCCCTCCCTCACACTCTAGACCCAATATTTTACCTCCACACCCCGTCTTTCCCCTCCCTCACACTCTAGACCCAATATATTACCTCCACACCGTCTGTCCTTCCCTCCCTCACACTCTAGACCCAATATTTTACCTCCACACCCCGTCTTTCCCCTCCCTCACACTCTAGACCCAATATTTTACCTCCACACCCCGTCTTTCCCCTCCCTCACACTCTAGACCCAATATTTTACCTCCACACCCCGTCTTTCCCCTCCCTCACACTCTAGACCCAATATTTTACCTCCACACCCCGTCTTTCCCCTCCCTCACACTCTAGACCCAATATTTTACCTCCACACCCTGTCTTTCCCTCCCTCACACTCTAGACCCAATATTTTACCTCCACACCCCGTCTTTCCCCTCCCTCACACTCTAGACCCAATATTTTACCTCCACACCCCGTCTTTCCCCTCCCTCACACTCTAGACCCAATATTTTACCTCCACACCCCGTCCTTTCCCTCACCTCCCACACCTTACTCTTTATTTAGCTTCACACCCCGGGTCAGCCTCTCCCGTCACACACTACTCATTATTTAGCTTCCCATCTCGTGCCTGCCCCTTTTTAGACCCTTCTTTTCTTGTATTAAATCAACTCTTTTATCACTCATTAATTACTCCATAAATGATTTCACTGTCTCGTATCCCTGGTAGCGTGATCCGGCTTAAGTTGTTATTGGAGACTGGAGTTCGGGGATAAACAAATGAAAAAGAAAATATACATTTATTTAAAATTAAATGAAAGAAATTGCCTTATGCAATATTCTATGCTCAGACGATCATAACACTGGCATATTCAGCAATGGATGCAACATATGACAAACGACATGTCTTAAACATAATACTACAATATGTGCTCAGTTGTTGCCAATAATAATAACACTCGTCGTTCCACAAGCAGTGGTTTGTATCTCTCTGCTTACATCACAATCATTATGTACTCTCTTCACAAAATCCTAATAACACATTCCTATAGTATAATCTACTACAAGTCATGGAAACACCCAATTTTACCACACCCAGTGGTTTTACCTTTGCTTTACATCGCAAACAAATAATCACAATCCTGTCCCACTCACAATCCTACTTCACATCTCCTACATTATAATCTCCGGGACAATACAGTCGGTTTCCCTTAGATTCTCGAATTTCTACTCACGATTAAGATCACAACAGCCATCCTCGGCTGAGTGAGTAGCAGGTCTGCTTGAGGCGAGAACCAAGCTCGGTCTACTCATACCACTGATTTCTAGGCCACATTTTTCTTTGCTTTAGGCGGACTTACATCCTTGACACGCCCTTAATTTTCTACATAACCAATGGCCAATACTTCCTGTCACACCCATCTGCTCGCTCATTATGTTGTATTGTTTTACTTCTCCTGCTATTCGTGAGTCAGTCTTAAGACACTCCCTCAGTGATTTTTCTGTTAAATTATTGGCTCATAACATGTCGCCACGACTGACGTCACGGGTCAGAGTCTTTTTCAATGGTTGTTCACACTTTCTGACCACGCCCACTGGGTATCTGTTTTCTGTATCTGAGTCTGGGTATCTGTTTTCCTTTACCCTCGTTGTTTCCCCTCTTTTGTACTTGAGATGTTTACACTTATATATATGTCACCCTTTTTGTTAGTGTTTGTCCTGTCAGATGTTTACACATTTGTATATCTCTCATTCCTCTCTGGGTATCTGTTTTTCTTTATCCTCGTTGTTTCCCTCTTTGTTAGTGTTTGTCCTATGAGATGTTTACTTTGTACTGTTATGGCTATTCCTCTTGTTTGTTCGTTTTCTGGTTCCTGACACCCTTCCCTTACACTCTTAGACTCTATATATTAGGGTCGGTATTATAAGACATACTCGCTTCTCACATCAGTATTTCTAAAGGTCAAAGAGGGGATCGATTGAGTTCTAATGAGTGTTTCTTTAGGTTCACTGTACAGAAGAAGGGTCACACTACCAACAGGGTCATAAAACTACTCCTGGAAATGCCCAAACCTCTTACGAAAGCCTTGTCAAATATGTGTACTTGGGCGACGGAATGTTTAGTAATACGGCCCAAAGGTTGGTATTATAAGACACTTTCGGTTCTCATATCAGCTATTTCTAAAGGTCAAAGAGGGGGTCAATCGGGTCCTAGTGAGTGTTTCTTTAGGTTCACTGTACAGAAGAAGGGTCAGACTACCAACAGGGTCATAAAACTACTCCTGGAAATGCCCAAACCTCTTACGAAAGCCTTGTCAAATATGTGTACTTGGGCGACGGAATGTTTAGTAATACGGCCATAATATAATTTTCCTGTGAGCCCCGTCTTTTCCCTTCCCCTCACACAACATAGAGAAGAACTTCCTCCCTTTCTTTTTGCCACCTCCCTTTTTCTTTTCCGGCTCCGCGACTTGGGGCCAGTTTTACAGTCCAATACAGCAAGTTTGTGAGCTCCCCAACCAGACACAAAATATGACGAAAACTCCTTGTATCTCTAGTGTTCGGCGTTGATATAAAAAGGTGGAGGGAATTCTAGGAAACTACACAGGAAATCTCTTTATTGGTATCAGGTAATGAGTAGAAATAACGGATCTTTGTAGTGGATATGGTTGGGTTTGGGCGCTTACAATGACAGAGTGTTGGACTGTCGAACTGGCCCTTGATGCCACAACCGGTCAGTCAATCATCCTTATCTTGACTCTCTTTCCTCTGCCTCCTTTGTCACGTCTCCCCTTGACCTGACCTTCTCCCTATACGTTCCCTGTGCACTATTTTCTCCCTCCTTTTTCTTTCCTCGTTTTTTTTTTTTTGCATTATTTTTCTTTGCCTTATGTTCCTCTTTCTCACCATTCATAATATATACGTCTCGGTTGTGTTCATTGTATCCTTTTCTATTCACTTTTTTTTATTAACTCTCTCTCTCTCTCTCTCTCTCTCTCTCTCTCTCTCTCTCTCTCTCTCTCTCTCTCTCTCTCTCTCTCTCTCTCTCTCTCTCTCTCTCTCTCTCTCTCTCTCTCTCTCTCTCTGCCTTCAAATACCCCAATTATTTTTCTTATTCCATGCACGCCTTTCCGTCTCCTTGTATTGCTCATTCCATTCCTTACGCGCCCGTTATATCTTCTCCTGCATCTCCTCTCGTTGTTTTTTTCCTCCTTTGGTTTCCATTCATCTGTATTTCATGTCACGACGCATACCTACACGTGTGGTTGAGGAATTTTCCCTCCTGTCTGTTTGTCTGTCTGTCTGTCTTTGTTGTTGAGTGACGAAGAAGAGCATGAAGACAGTGGTCGATATTGTCAGACGCTTTCGCTTCTCACATCACCTATTTCCGAAGACCAAAAAGGAGATCAGTCGAGTTCTAGTGACTGTTTTTTTTGGGGGTGGTGGTGGGTGGGGGTTGATAGTAGAGTGGTCAAACTACCGCCAGGGCCTTAAAACTACCCCTGGAAAGGTCCAAAACTCCTACGAAATCTTTTTTCTTACAGTAAAGGAAACAGCTCAAGGACAAAAAAAAGGAAACAATAATAAAAAAGCCCGCAAATCACTGCTCCTACAAAAAAGAGTTAAGAGGAGTGGCCAAAAGAGAGGTCAATTTCGGGAGGAGAGGTGTCCTGATACTCTCCTCTTGAAGGAGTTCAAGTCGTAGGCAGGAGGAAATACATATGGAGGAAGATTGTTCCAGGGTTTACCAGTGTGAGGGATGAAAGAGTGAGCTAAGTGGACAGTCGAGTGTAGCGGGGCCGCGGGAGAGGGGAGGCATGCAGTTAGCAAGTTCAGAAGAGCAGTCAGCGTGAAAATATCGATAGAAGATAGAAAGAGATGCAACATGGCGGCGGAATTTAAGAGGTAGAAGACTGTCAGTAAGAGGAGGGGAGTTGATGAGATGAAGGGCCTTAGATTCTACTCTGTCCAAAAGAGCTGTGTGTGTGGAGCCACCCCACACGTGAGATGCATACTCATTTCGAGGGCGGACAATGTCCTTGTATATGCATAGCAACTGTGCGGGTTAAAGGAACTGGCGAAGACGATACAGAACCGAGGAAGCTGATTTAGTGAGAGAAGAGATGTAAAGGTTCCAATTAAGACTTTGAGTTAAGGACAGACCGAGGATGTTTAGTGTAGAAGAAGGTGACAGCTGAGTGTTGTCGAAGAATAGGGGATAGGTGTTTGGAAGATTGTAGCGAGTTGATAGGTGGAGGAATTGAGTTTTTAAGGTGTTGAAGGACACCAAGTTCCTTCTGCCCCAGTCTGAAATGATAGCAATGTCTGAGGTTCTGCAGCCTCCAGCCTAGATTCTTGTAATTCCTGTTGGGAGAATCTTCTATTGAAAGAAGATGAATAATGCAGAGTAGAGTCGTCGGCGTACGAGTGGATAGGACAGTTTGTTGTGGAAAGAAGATCATTGATGAATATCAGAAAGAGAGTGGGTGACAGGACAGAGACCTGTGGGACACCACTGTTGATAGGTTTAGGGGAAGAACAGTGACCGTCTACCACAACAGAGAACGGCCGGAAAGGAAACTGGAGATAAAGGAACAGATAGAGGGTTAGAATCCGTAGGAGGGTAGTTTAAAAATCAAGGAGCTGTGCCAGACTCTATCGAACGCTTTCGATATGTCTAGCGCAACTGAGAAAGTTTCACCGAAATGGCTAAGAGAGGATAACGAGGAGTCAGTTAAGAGAGCAAGATCACCAGTAAACCGCCCCTTGCGGAACCCATACTGGCGATCAGATAGAAGGTCAGAAGTGGATATATGCTTATGAATCTTCCGGTTAAGGATTGATTCAAAAGCTTTAGAAAGACAGGAAAGTAAAGCTATAGGACGGTAGTTTGAGGGATTGGAACGGTCACCCTTCAAGGCACAGGCTGTATGTAAGGGTACTTCCAGCAGGAAGGAAAGGTAGATGTTGACAGGCAGAGACGAAAGAGTTTGACCAGGCAGGATGTCGGCACGGAAGCACAGATTTTAAGGACAATAGGAGGCACTCCATCAGGCCCATAAGCCTTATGAGGATTGAGGCCAGAGAGGGTATAGGAATCATCATTCTTAAGAATCTTAATAACAGGCTTAGTGGAGTCAGAGGGGTGTCGGAGGGGAGGAGGAGTATATTTGCCCAGAGTTGTCCAGAGTGGAGTTTTTAGAGAAAGTCTGAGCGAAGAGTTCAGATGTGACGGCGGTGCTGACGTCAGGATTAAGGAAAGAAGGGAAAGATGAAAATGTGAAATTGGAGGAGATATTTTTGGCTAGGTACCAAAAGTCTTTGGAAGAATAATAGAAAAAAGCAAGGTTGCGGCATTTTCTATTTATGAAAGAGTTTTCGGTTAGTTAGACTCACTGTTAGAGAATAGATTAGGCACTATTCCGGGCGGAGATAAAAAGACCATGATTAACAGGAGTGCGACGGCTCTGGTGCCTTTTTGTGAGCTGCCTCTCTATTTTTAACAGCACGGGAACAAGCATGATCGAACCAAGGCTTTTTTTAGCATGAGAAGTAGAGAAAGAAGATGGAATGTGTGCCTCCATTCCAGAGGCAATCACTTCATTGATGCTCTAGGCACACACAGAGGGGTCTCTTTCCTGGAAGCAGTAATCATTCCACGGGAAATCGGAAAAGTACGTCCTCCGAGTGTCCCACTAACCTGAAACAAAATTTCAAAACCATCGCCTCTTCGGTGGGTTCAGAGGCTGTACAGGAGCGATAGGACAGGATACAGAAATAAGGTTGTGATCGGAGGAGCCCAACGGAGAGAACAGTTTGATAGCGTAAGCTGAAGCATTTCCGGTTAAAAAGAGATCTAGAATGTTGGGCCTGTCTCCAGGACAGTCGAGAATACGAGTATGATGCTGAACCAACTGCTCTAGATCGTTGAGGAGAGCAAAATTGTAGGCTTGTTCGCCAGGCTGGTCAGTGAAAGAGGTGAAGTCAGATGTATGTGCTTGGTGGACGAAATATTTTAGAATATAGCCCAGTACCCAACGAGACGGAAAGACAGTCACCCTATGAACATGGACAGCTGCATACTCTTAATTTCATTCCTGAAGCGAGATAATTATGAAGGTCGTGAACACCTTGAATTTTTACCAACAATTGCAAAGTTCATTCATCTTCATATCCGCTCTTTTTTCATCTGAGTTTGTGGAAGGCCATTCAACCGCTATTCCCGGACACACACACACACACACACACACACACACACACACACACACAGTGACGTCTCCACCAATATTTATTTCGTTGGCATCACAGGGTGGCAGCTGCCCCGACCTTTCCGCAGGCTGCTGTGACGTGCGCCTCTTAGGAAGGAAAATGTCTGCGTGTGTGCGCGTGTCTGTGTGTGCGTGCGCGTGCCTGCGTGTACGTGCGTGCGCGTACGTGCGTGCATGTGTGCGTGTGTGGGCGTATGCCACCTTCGGCTAAGGGTGTGGGGTCATCTCCCTTGAGCAAGGGGGATGGGGTGTGTGGTGTGTGAGGTCCTGGCAGTACCCAGAGATCGACAATAATGATGAGCACTTGCTCACATCGTGAGTCTACCTGCTGGCGAGAGCGAGTCCAACTCGTGATCAGGCCGTGGTGAATTACACACACACACACACACACACACACACACACACACACTCTCTCTCTCTCTCTCTCTCTCTCTCTCTCTCTCTCTCTCTCTCTCTCTCTCTCTCTCTCTCTCTCTCTCTCTCTCTCTCTCTCTCTCTGCCTAATTCGCCCATTATATTTAATTTTCTTATTCCAAGCACACCTTTCTATTTCCTTATATTCCTCATTCCTGTCCTTACGTGCACCTTCCATTTTCTCCTGCATCTCCTCGCGTAAAATTTTCCTCCTCCGTTGTGTAGTGGTAGCACGCTCGGCTCACAACCGAGAAGGCCTGGGTTCGAATCCCGGGCGGAACGGAGATACTTGGGCAGTTTTTCTTGCCCAATGCCCCTGTTCACCCAGCAGGGAGTGGGTACCGGGTCGTCTGGCAGGGGTTGTGTCCCGCCTCTCGGTGTGGTGGTCCGGCTCCTGCAATGGCGGGTAACTCACGGCCTCGCCCAAACAAGCAGTAATGTAAACAGACAAGGGAACTAACAAATTAAACACACACACACACACACACACACACACACTAGCGGGATCGGCTGCATCATCTTTACCACTGTTATCTTCCCTTGTAATCTTCCATTCTTGCGTTTCGTCCTTCAAACCCAATCAGATCAGTTTAGGTCGAGAATCGTAGACAGGAAATGTCACCCGCCTCCCTCCCTACACACACACACACACACACCGGGTTGTGATCGGAGGAGCCCAACGGAGAGAACAGTTTGACAGAGTAAGCTGAAGCATTAGAGTTTAGAAAGAGTTCTAGAATGTTTGGCGTGTCTCCAAGACGGTCGAGAATGCAAGTAGGGTGCTGAACCAACTGCTCTAGGTCATTGAGGAGAACAAAGTTTTAAGCTTGTTAAAGAAACAACACTAAATATGATTGGATTTGTTTGCCGTGTTAAGGACAAACAAGTGTACATATAAATGCACAGAAGACAAGTTTGATACATGACGAGAAGTATTGGTTCTAAGAATACTAAACAGGTTGATATTCTAAACAGGTTGAAGGGTTTACAGCCACACAGACAGACTTATAATCAAGCAAACAGACAAACGGATATGATGAAAAGTTTAAAGAATTAGCAGCTGGTCACTTTCGTAAGGTCATAACCCACCTCTCTCTCTCTCTCTCTCTCTCTCTCTCTCTCTCTCTCTCTCTCTCTCTCTCTCTCTCTCTCTCTCTCTCTCTCTCTCTCTCTCTCATGTGTGTGTGTGTGTGTGTGTGTGTGTGTGTGTGTGTGTGTGTGTGTGTGTGTGTGTGTTGATATCCAATCAATATATATTTCAAATAATAAATAAATTTCGACCACTTCACAATCATTTCACAATATATTTTCAAGTGATTTATGATAATAATAATAATAATAATAATAATAATAATAATAATAATAATAATAATAATAATAATAATAATAATAATAATAATAATAATAATAATAATAATAATAACAATAATGGCACTGCTAAAAACAACAATGATGGTAATAATAACAGTAGTAATGATACCTGGTGATAATAACAAGAACAATAACAACAACGGTGAACACACCTCGGAAAACGCATACCTTCCAACGTTTCTTCATTATTGTACCTGTTCACCATAACACACTCATCTCCGCTTACCCTCCTCCTCCTCCTCCTCCTCCTCCTTATCATCATCATCATCATTCTCATCGTCCTCATCATCCTACTACTACTACTACTACTACTACTACTACTTTTCCTTTTCGTCCAACTTCTCCTTCTAACCTTTATTAATCTTTTTTTTTTTGTGTGTGTATTTGAGAAAGGTCAATTTATCACGTGTAGGGGTAGTGTGTGTGTGTGTGTGTGTGTGTGTGTGTGTGTGTGTGTGTGTGTGTGTGTGTGTGTGTGTGTGTGTGTGTGTGTGTGTGTGTGTATTTAGTGATCAACAGAATCTAGTTAATGGGGAATAGAGCGAAAGGTGTTGAGGGGGAGACGGGAAGGGAAGGGAGAGGATAGGGGGAGAGAAGGAAGGGAAGGAGGAGAAGGGGATGGAGGAGGAGGAGGAGGAGGAGGTGACGGGAAGGGAAGGGAGAGGATAGGCGGAGAGAAGGAAGGGAAGGAGGAGAAGGGGATGGAGGAGGAGGAGGAGGTGACGGGAAGGGAAGGGAGAGGATAGGGGGAGAGAAGAAGGAGGGGAAGGAGGAGAAGAGGATTGAGGTGGAGGAGGAAACATGGAAACATGGAAATGCAGGCAACAGAAAGCCTATTGGCTCATTACGAGGTTGCCCGCTTTGGTGATTTAATCTGCTCGACAGCCACTTGGGGCCTGGGGAGCAGATGAAAGCACCTCGACATTGAGGAGCAGATGAAAAGCACCTCGATATTGAGGAGCAGATGAAAGCACCTCAATATTCAGTTCACTCCTGACGCAGCGACGTGACGGTCGATTCTATATTTGGAGTTGATAGTATTCGCATTCACTACTTCTGAAGGAAGATTGTTCCAGTGACGAATGACTCGGTTTGAAAAGAAACTCCTTCCGATGTCTGTGTTACATCGACTCGACTGAATGGGTAAGCCGTTATTTCTAGTTCTTAGGTTGGTTTGCAGTTCAAAGAATTTGGAGTAATCGACGTTATTGAAGTTTTTCAGATACTTGAAGACTTGAATCATATCCCCTCGTAGGCGTCTTTTCTCCAATGTAAAGAGATTGAGTCGCTTGAGTCGTTCCTCGTGCGGTTGAGCCCTTAAGGTTGGAATAATTTTTGTGGCGCGTCGTTGAATCCTTTCCAATAAATCAATGTCCTTTCTGTAATTAGGAGACCAGAACTGTACTGCATACTCGAGGTGCGGTCTTACCATGGAATTAGACAAGGCTAGCATCACGTCTGGCGTTTTACACTCGAAGTTCCTCGCTATGAACCCGAGGAGGAGGAGGAGGAGTGAAAGGCTGATTTGAAAGTGGAAAAGAAAGGAAATGACATTGGAAGACTTAAAACGTTAGGTATAGAAAAGAGAAAGGATGGAAAGTAGATTGAGAAGGTGGGACGGGAGTAAGTAAGGATGAGAGAAATTACAGGTGAAAAAAAAAGTGGAAGAAGGAAAGTAAGGATGTGGAAGAAAGAATGTATGAAGGAAAAAAGGAATGAAGGAAAGGAATTATAGAGGAAAAAAGAATTAAGCGTGGAGGGATGGGTGAGCTGAAGGAAAAATGAGAGGAGGGGAGGAAGGGGATATTAAAAGAAAGAAGGAGATATACGATTAAAAGGAAGGAAAATAAGAATGAAGAACGGAATAAAAGTAGAAATGAAGGAAGGAAGAAAGAAAGAAGATAGGGAAGAAAAGGAAATGACGCCAAGAAGGAATGACGGAATAGGAGATAGGAAGGAGAAAAAAACGAAGGGAGAAAGGAACGAGGTAAATAGGGACAGGAGGTCAGGACGCCAAGTTAAAGAGGAAAGGTGAGGAGTGATGACAGGTAGGGAGAGAAGGGAGGGCCACAGGTGCAAGGTAGAGGTGGCTGACCAAGAGAAAAAGTGGAAAAAAAATGTCTGGGTTTCTATAGGCCTAATCTGGGTCAGTGTCCTCTGTAATTCACCATGGCCTGATCAGGCACTGGACTATAGATCGCCAGCCAATACCCTCCCGGAGGAAGCTTTGTAGTTCCTTAGCCAATCCATGGGTACTACTGGAACTTGACTCATCCCCATCCCCATAGAGAGGAGACCGTTACCGCTCTTTATAAACACTTTCGGTCTGAGCGAGGCTGGAACCTGTCTCATGGCAGGATCAAGCACCATGGGAACAGTGTGTGTGTGTGTGTGTGTGTGTGTGTGTGTGTGTGTGTGTGTGTGTGCGTGCACACACACACACACACACACACACACACACACACACACACACACACACACACACACACACACGTGAGTGTGTGTGTGTGTGTGTGTGTGTGTGTGTGTGTGTGTGTGTGTGTGTGTGTGTGTGTGTGTGTGTGTGTGTGTGTGTGTTGGTTGCTCTTACCCTCTTATAATGATATTATTATCGCCTGCCTCAGAGGAGGGCGATAATGTTTTCGTCGTGTTGTCCGTCAGTCTGTTTGTCTGTCTGTTTGTGTGCAAGTTATATCTCAAAAATGGACTGACAGTTTAGCCACCAAGAAAGTGACATGATGAGAACATTTTTTTGCGAATGTAGCAAATTAATAAACTTTTTTGTAAAATTCCGATAAAAACTGGTTGAGTGATGGCAAACAAAAGATAAAAGATAAAAGCTGAAGGAGTGATTGAGTCAGGGCCATCACCTGGAGGCCCCGCCCGGGCACTGAGGGCAAGCCAGGCGTGGGCGGCGGAGGGGTTCAGGGGGCGGTGCGGCTCCTGCCTTGAGTGCTTGGTTTCCTGCCTCCCCTTTACGATAACAACCGATAAAACCTGAATGCTGATCGCTGGCTGCTTATTGTTATCGTGACAGGCTGAGGGCGTAAATCTTCAAAATAAAGTTTGGCCTATATGGCGGGTGATACGTGCCTTTATTATTTTTAATTGCTACACTGATAAATTTGAACAAGAACTGGTTTATAAGAAGAAACATGTCGTGACCTCGTAAACCTCTTATATTTCGTTTTGTTCATTACAGGTGGAAAAAAAGAAGTCACAGGAAACACAGATTATTTCTTATGTGGTGCCTATAGCGCCGGTAGGTTAGCTTTTTTCTTTCTCACAGCAAGGGAGACGCTCAAGGGCAATAAAAAAAAGCCGCTAGACGCTGCTCCAATTAAGTGAAACAGAAGAAAAGGTCAAAAGAGAGGTCAGTTTCGGGAGAAGAGGTGTCTAGGCACTCTTCCTTTGCAAGAGGTCAAGTTTTAGGCAGGAGGAAATACACACAAAGGAAGGCTGTTCCAGAGTTTACTACCGGAAAGGATAAAAGAATGAAGTTGCTGGTTAACTCTTTCATAAGCGATCTGGACAGTATAGGGGTGAGCAAGAGTAGCAAGTCGAGTGTAGCGGGGCATGCAGTTAGCAAGGTCAGAAGAGCAGTCCGCATGAAAGTACCGGTAGAAGATAGAAAGAGATGCAACATTGTGGCGTAATTTAAGTCTGCACATACGAATTTTATTTTGAGGTGCTGTCGTGATACGACACATCGTATAAAACATGAATGCACCGCGTGAGACGACCAAATAAGCAATGATAACTGTACACGTTCCCCTCACACTACCCACGGCTCCCTACCCCGCTTTTTATCTCAAGTACTTGATTTCACTCACTGCGTTATCTCTGACTATCATATTCTCTTTCAGTGATGCAACAACGTTTAAATTATGTGAACTGTTAGTCTTAGTGGGTCAGATTTATGGATGAGCTTTTGTATGCTGAAGTGAGGATTCTTGTTTGTGCAGTTTGTAAAAAGACTGCACTGAATGGTAAATCTCAGTTGATTTAGAAAATCTGTGTTAAGAGGGTATAACTTGTGACTTTTAGAGCAATGGTATAGCTATTCTTTGCTGTATTTTTTTTTCCTTTTCTTGACACGTTACACACACACACACACACACACACACACACACACACACACACTAACACACACCCACACACACAAAAAACTAAAGGAGTAGATGAGCCACCCCTATTAGATTTACTGTCCACAAGACAAAAGAATGATTCTGAAACATAATTACGAGTGCTCCGTTTGGAAAGTGACCATGTATTACTAGTATTAAGCGTTGTTGTAGCTTATGACGTAATTAATGAGGAGGAAGATTTTAAGGACCTATTGAACTAAAAAAATGGGAATTACTAAGAACTTCGATACCATTCTAGAGATGTTAACTGGGAACAAGAAATGGCAGAGGCAGATGTGAACACGCACTACTTCTAGTTTGGTGAATCACAAGGCAGAAATATCAGCACATACCCCAACTTAGGGAGGAAGCAAAGAGGATAACAGAATATTTTAACTTCGGCGTTTGCAAACAAAATAAATGGACTAGATATGGACTACCATAGACTAGATATGAAAGGCCCAACAGTAAACGCACCTATGAGTGGTTTATACAGGCAATAAACAAATTACCAGGATCAGAAGAGATTCATAATAAGTTTGAAAAATTCATTATAGACAAAAGCAAGGACCAGCCGATACATTTTTTCAGTCATAAAAAGCAAGAGTAAGGTCAAAGATAAGATACAGACATTAATGGACCAAAAGTAAGAACCATGCTAAGTAGGAAGAAATTTATGGTCATCAATAGCAATTTGGTGGGTCTCGGCTGGAAGTCTTGAGGTGGATTGGCTTGGCCCGCGGTGTTATGGACTCGCTCAGCACGAGTATACGGCGTTGTCGATGCCTGTGTAGAAGGACAAAAATCCGGATCTTCAAATCCCTTGATTGAGGTCCCTGTCTTACTCTATGGCTGTGAGACATGGACACTACTAAATAGGGACTTGGAGAGGCGGACTGATGCCATTGGTAATAAGTGTCTACTCAGAATCATTGGATATCGCTAGATATGACTTTGTGTCAAACCGGCGACTACTCTGTGAGATTGATTATAACCTGCACACTCAGGATGGAAGGGGGCCTGCATGGAGACTTGTCTGGATGGACCCTCAGGCATGGCGTCGTAGGGTGGGCGAGGCGATGCGCCCCCAGCGTATGCCCTCACTGATTGCATGATTAATCGATATGTATGTCACTATCGGAATAGCAAGTTTACATGAACATGTTTGCTGGTGATGCTAAAATATATTGCCTCAAAAAAAATGAGGGTTCATTTAACCGCCCGGTAGTGGCCAAAGGCCAATGTGGCTTTACTGTATAAGCGATGCCAATAATTAACCAAACCCAAAAAATAAACGATGCAAATACTGATCATGCATAAACTGATATATATATATATGATATAATGGTTTTTATGAGTGATGATTCTGTCTCATTATTTTGCTCAGAGGGGCCTTTAACTTAACCTAACCTAACCTAACCTAACCTAACCTAAGAAACATGACCCCCGCAGCTACCGGGTTAAGGAATACCAAAAATATATTACAAAACTATTTGAATGGATGAAATTCGCTGCGGAATATTCAAATTCGCTGCAGAAATATGCCATGTAATAAAATTTGGGAAGCTTTCAAAGTGCTTGGCTGGAAATATAAACTAGGTAATAACAGTTTGCAGGTGGCATTATTTCGACAAGGAGAAAGATTTAGGAGTAATTATCAACAACAATAACAAGAGGACTATAAAAATGAAAAAAATAAGGAACATGTACAACATGTTGGAGAATATGATAATAGCCTTTGCATACATGGTAAGAAAAATAATCATGTCTAGGGGAGGCGGTGGCTGAGTGGTCAGCGTGCAGGCGTGGTGAGTCCGAGGACCTAGGTTCGAGTCCTTCCGATTCACGCTGACAATTTTAAACCATCGCCAAGTGGCGGAAGATTGCCCACATGCTACCCCTTTCAAGTGGAGCACCGGGGGGCAGCATGGCCCAAGCAAGAGTCATATACCACGGAGGGCACTAAAAATGAAATTCGCTTGCGCCACTAACGGGCTGGGATCGTCCAAGAGGCCCTTCAAGAAAGCCTACCAGCGCTTTAGGCAGCACCTAAAAATATTCATAGGCCCAACACTGGAATATGCAGCAGTTGTAGGGAACCCACACAATGAAAAAAGATAAAAAAATGTTAAGAGGATTGAAAAGATACAAAGATGAGGCACATGATGGGCCTGAGGAATTTCAGTGACGGAAAGAAATGAACAGCTAAAACTAATAACACTAACTCAGTGGTTGCCAAAGTGGGCGGTAGAAAGATATGGAGAGGCGGTGAGGAGAAAGGGGGCTGTATGGGGACGGCAGGGGAGCATTATGAATAATTAATTAATAACTTTTGTTTTTACAAAATCTGAATGACAAAATCTATGCCACAAATACTGAGACTAAGCAAAGGAACACATTGGTAACTTTTATTTGTAAAATACATGTCAGAGTTTAATCTTGTTTTCACTTTGCAGCATACCAGATATCGAGAAGAAAGAGGTGTGTGTTCGCATGTATGTGTGTGTGTGAGAGGTGGGAGGGGGGGTGGGGGGGGGGAAATAAAGAGGCGATATGATCGTGCTATATAAACGCATAGAAGAAAAACAAAAGATGATGAACAATAATGAAAACACCTACAGGTCAATTATATAAATATCGGAACAGCATATATATATATATATATATATATATATACTGTATATATATATATATATATATATATATATATATATATATATATATATATATATATATATATATATATATATATATATATATATATATATATATATATATATATATATATATATATATATATATATATATATATATATATATATATATATATATATATATATATATATATATATATATATATATATATATATATATATATATATATATATATATATATATATATATATATATATATATATATATATATATATATATATATATATATATATATATATATATATATATATATATATATATATATATATATATATATATATATATATATATCATTCCATGAATTGTCTTCTGCAGTTATATATATATATATATATATATATATATATATATATATATATATATATATATATATATATATATATATATATATATATATATATATATATATATATATATATATATATATATATATATATATATATATATATATATATATATATATATATATATATATATATATATATATATATATATATATATATATATATATATATATATATATATATATATATATATATATATATATATATATATATATATATATATATATATATATATATATATATATATATATATATATATATATATATATATATATATATATATATATATATATATATATATATATATATATATATATATATATATATATATATATATATATATATATATATATATATATATATATATATATATATATATATATATATATATATATATATATATATATATATATATATATATATATATATATATATATTCTGGGTCATTCCATGAATTGTCTTCTGCAGTTATTAATACACACGCACAGTATGACACGAAGCGAATGGACAGTTGCTGGCATTACTTTGCGTTTTATTGATTAAGAAACGATCAAATAATAAGGTTTCACATTAAACACCTTTTATTCACTATTGTGGCTTCTTATCATAAGCATGGGCACTGAAATATATAGTAAAATTGCTCAGTGACGATGATGAATGAAGAATGCCTTCATAGGTAGGGTTGCCATAATTATCTGAACTATCAAAATTCCGGACGCCTCTACGAACACTCTACCATAGCCTAATATTTGGCAGCGCTGCGATTAGCCTACCCGCCCGACCACCACCTCCATTTCAAAGCCATATTTTCTTATTTCCCCACCTTCCTCGATTATTCTATGGCACTTATAAGCTGTGGACACGTTCCACTGATCACCTCCAAGCATTAGAAGTCTACATGAAGCTTTTGTCATCGTTATATTGACCAAGAAAGTCAATGATGTTTGCGATCGGAGGCAAAGAGTGAGGAGCTTGGAGTTACAAAACACGACTATTCTGAAGCTATTTATTCTTATTTTTCCATCTCCCACTATTCCTCGGTAGTTATAGGCTGTGGGCATCTTCCCTTTATCACTATCATGCATTAGAAGTCCACGGAAAGCTTTTGTTATCGTTATGTTGACCACGAAAGGCAAAGAATGAGTCAGGGGTGAATAAGAGGTATGGTGCGCGGGCGATGACGTCATCATCATACGAGAGTATAAATTAAATCAATTACGTCATCCTAGTTTAGGATATCGACTAATTATGCATGTCCTATATATTGCGCATATGTTAGATTTAGTGTTGTCAACAATGATCATGAAAAGATAATTTTACTTTCTGTTTGAGTAATATGTCGATAATTGGACTTCATTTGACTCTTTCCTTGCTGAACGAAAACACTTTGTGTCAAAATATTTCGACAAGTCTTCGTAAGACATCATTGAATATTTCTTTTCTATTTTTTTTCTAGCTTCTAAAATATATTTAGTTAAGTGATGATGAAAATGCAGGAAAATAATGGTACTCTTGAAAATATATAACGATACTTGGGTGATCGAAAATAAACGTACACGGCGACATCACTTCATATCGCGACTGTACATGCTAATACAAGATGGCTCGAAGTAGTAGATAGATAAAAGTGATATATGAGGAGTTTACGGACTTGATTTAAGGGCATATTTGACAAACTAGCAATCAAAGGGCGTGCCATTGAAAAAAAAAATTAACGGAGGAAGTGGCACAGATTTGTGGTCCTCACTAGATCGTGTGGCAAAGCAGATGGGAGTACACTACAGCCACGACCAAGTTGGGGGAGACCATGACCATGCATCCCTGGTTATGCTCCCACATCAGGGGTCTCAGGAAGGAGTCTGTTCTGACCCACCTTAGGACTGGTCACACTCGCTGCATGGTCTCCCGATGGCCAGTAACATTCAGCCATCCTATGATGCCTGTTTGACTCCTCTGACTGTTCGGCACGTGTGGGTCGAGTGCCCATGTCCGGGGGACCTGCGGGATTAGTACCTCAACCAGTGTCTTGGTGGAGATGGGAGTTTCTCTCTCCCCTGGTGCTGGGGGAGAAGACTCTCTCCCCGGGACATGACGCCATCAGGTTCCTGCACGAGATTCGAGTCCTCCATTTTCTAAAGGATCGTTTTTTTAATGGTTAGTCTAACCCAGTATTGCCCACTTTATAACTCTTACCATATTTCATCAATTGTATTTGGGAACACTTACTTCCATACGCTATTTATGTAACCAGCCATTATGAACAGCTTCCTCGGAGCCATATGACTATGGTAGCTGTGGCGCCATGATGGAATACGTACCCCGATCAATGAATCAGTCGCCTCACCTCGCGTTGCAACACCACACCTCACCTCACCTGCCTACATGATTGCCTGCTGTCATGTGGAGACTAATTCATACATACATACATACATACATGCATAAGATCATAAGAACGTAAGGAGTCTGCAAGTGGCCGGTTGTCCTATACAAGGATTCTTCCATATATTCATATACATCCATAACACTGGAACGAAATTGTTTGAATAATGCTGACGTTACTTTTGACGTGTGTGTGTGTGTGTGTGTGTGTGTGTGTGTGTGTGTGTGTGTGTTCCCCTCCCCCCTCCCCCCATCCCGTCCGCCGAACCACCTGTCCGACCCCCCTTCCCCCTCGCCATTTACAAAGCCTTAAACTACAAATAACGTGTGTCTTTATCTCCTTGGATGTCATTTGTGATGCAGGTGATGGCTCAGGGGATGACTTGGGTAATGACGCCCCTGATAAGTAGTAACCCTCACCCAGGACCCTCGCAGCGGACATAACTCGTAGGGTGCGCCGGGAGGCATTAACCTTTTTGTCGTTGTGTTATGTCCTCGGCGAGACCTAATTGAGGGAGTGTTGTATAGTTTTATTTTCGCTTTGCGTGGATCTTGAAAGTTTGATATTTGAGGGGCGTTTTATTTGTTATTTCTTCTACTTCTACTTTCGGAGCGGTGTGTGGCATTACTAATTTATAAGTGCCTTTTTATTTTATTAATTTACTGTATTAATTTGCTGATTTTTTTTTTTTTTGTATTGTTTGCTGTGTAATCCCTGACTTGGCATGTCCCAGGTTGCTTTAAAGGAAAAAACAACAACAAAGAATATAAGAAAACAAAAAGGAAGATGTTAAATACTAGGCTATTTCCCTTTCTCGTTTACATACGAAGGAAAAAATGGAACAGCAGCAGCACCAGGAGAATAATCTGTCAATCAGTTTTGATATACGCTGAGGCAACATAAAAAAAAATGTCTATCGCTGTTATCAAAGGGGAACACACTCACAGCCATTTCCGTATCTTTTTATCTGTTAGTTGATCGCTTTGGAGAGGACGGAGAGCCCTCGGGTCCCACTTGCGCTCGTGGGGTTTAGTTTAGTCAGCCGGCTGCCCTCGCCCGCGTTGTGCTCCCTCTGTCACACTGGCCGGGAAATGAAAGTACAGAGAGATGCATAGAAGTGAAGGTGTAGAGAGGTGAAGGTGTATAGAAGTGACAATATAGAGATGAGGGTGTTCAGAGCTTGATGGAGGTGTATATAGATAAAGTGTAGGGAGGTGAAGAAGCAGAGAGATGGTAAAGAGAAGTGAAAATGTAGAGAGGTGAACGTGTAGAGTGCAGGAAGATGCAGTAGACATATGAATGTGTAGAGAAGAATAACAAATAGGACAATAGGATGACTTCTCTTTGATTACAGGTGTTCCAATAATATAATTACTGAATGACGTAGGAGCGGGGGAGCGTTGCCTACATTACAGTGAATGACCTGTTCAACCTGCATGTCTTGTGTGTCTGGATGGTTAACAAGTGGAGGGAGTGCTACTTTAAATAATGGAATAGTAGTGTCATCAACGTGGACTACTATAACTGCTGCAAAGACAAATCAGTGCTTCGTGCTTACCCAGTGCTATTGAAATATACTTGTTATACCATCAAGACAAGGAAACTCATACTGGTTACTTGGTGCTCATGAGGAAATAAATAACAACTCTGTGCCTGGCGTCCCTAAGATCGATGTTGTGCTGCTTACTAACGCGCTTGGTGAAGTGTTGCTCTGTGGAAGTGCCGAGAAAATATATGAGTGTCGCTACTCTGAGGTGAATCCATCAGTATAAGTAACCCAACACTAAGGCCACCGCGCGTTACCCACACTGCTTTAGTCACACGTAATGAGAAAATAGATCAGTGTCGCTACTCTGAAGTGAATCCATCAGTATAATTAACCCAACACCAAGGCCACCGCGCGTTATCCACACTGCTATTAGTAACACGTAATCCGTCTGCTTGGAGTGGTGGGACCTCGGAGGGAGTCCTTGCCTCACTGACCACCTGACTGCATGCATGGCCATCTGACTGACTGCATGCCCACCTGACTGATTTATGACCTGACTGACTGCCCAACCTACTGAACATGTGATCACCTGAGTGACTGAGTGACCACTTGATTGGTTAACCATCTGACTGACTCTGTGATCACGTGACTTTACTATTAGGTCAGTTGAGTGATCAGCCACCCGCCTCTCTGACTGACTTTTAATTCTTCCCCGTCTCTCTCCTCTCCCACCACTAACACCGCACAACCACCACCACCGCCCAAACCTACCACCAACATGTCCTGGCTACGACATGTTCATAATAGTAAGTGTGTGTGTGTGTGTGTGTGTGTGTGTGTGTGTGTGTGTGTGTGTGTGTGTAAACTTTGTTGGTTGAATTCATATTAGGACCACTCCACCTATCAACTCAACACAATCTTCCAAACACCTATCCCCTATTCTTCGACAACACTCAGCTATGACCATCTTCAACACTAAACATCCTCGGTCTATATTTAACTCAAAATCTCAACTGGAAACTTCACTTCTCCTCTCTCGCTAAATCAGCTTCCTCGAGGTCGGGCGTTCTGTATCGTCTCCGCCAGTTCTTCTCCCCCGCGCAGTTGCTATCCATATTCAGGGGCCTTGTCCGCCCTCATATGGAGTATGCATCTCACGTGTGAGGGGGCTCCACTCACACAGCTTCTCTAGACAGAGTGGAGTCTAAGGCTCTTCGTTTCATCAGCTCTCCTCCTCCTACTGATAGTCTTCTACCTCTTAAATTCCGTCGCGATGTTGCCCTCTTTCTATCTTCTATCGATATTTCCACGCTGACTGCTCTTCTGAACTTGCTAACTGCATGCCTCCACCCCTCCAGCGGCCCCGCTGCACACTACTTTCTACTCATGTTCATCCCTATACTGTCCAAACCCCTTATGCAATAGTTAACCAGCATCTTCACTCTTTCATCCCTCACGCTGGTAAACTCTGGAACAATCTTCCTTCATCTGTATTTCCTCCTGCCTACGACTTGAACTCTTTCAAGAGAAGGGTATCAGGACACCTCTCCTTCCGAAATTGACCTCTCTTTCGACCACCTCTTATGATTCTTTTTTAGGAGCAGCGAGTAGCGGGCTTTTTTTATTATTGTTTCCTTTTTTGTGTGTGCCCTTCAGCTGCCTCCTTTGTTGTAAAAAAAAAAAAAAAATACTCTTTTCATCCTCTTCCTCCCCCCTCCTCCTCTTCCTTCTCCTCCTCCTTCACCTCCTCCTCCTCTTTTTCCTCTTCTTCAATATCATCATCATCATCATCATCATCGTCATCACGCCTGTCCTCACCCATCCTCCGCATACTTCTCGGGACATCGCCACACATATCCTCGTCCACGCCTTGGCCGCGGAAGTCGCAGGTTCAGAATAATGGAGGAATAACACGCAGCATAGCAAGCAATACGCAGCAGCCTTCAACGGCGACCTTGGCACACGTGGGATTAGGCACCCTCGTAATTCACAGGCATACAAGTTCACAGCAAGTCTCTGCGTCCGTTTACCGTGCTCCATTGGGTTGTGTCAACGGATGCGTATCGTGTCAATGCTAGGCTAGGTTAGGTTGTCTGCCTCCTACCTTCAACGGATGCGTATCGTGTCAATGCTAGGCTAGGTTAGGTTGTCTGCCTCCTACCTTCAACGGATGCGTATCGTGTCAATGCTAGGCTAGGTTAGGTTGTCTGCCTCCTACCTTCAACGGATGTGTGTCGTGTCAATGCTAGGCTGGGTTGTCTGCCTCCTCCCTACAACGGATGTGTGTCGTGTCAATGCTAGGCTGGGTTGTCTGCCTCCTCCCTACAACGGATGTGTGTCGTGTCAATGCTAGGCTGGGTTGTCTGCCTGCTACCTACAACGGATGTGTGTCGTGTCAAGGTTAGGTTAGGTTGTCTGCCTCCTACCTACAACGGATGTGTGTCGTGTCAATGCTAGGCTGGGTTGTCTGCCTGCTACCTACAACGGATGTGTGTCGTGTCAATGCTAGGCTGGGTTGTCTGCCTCCTACCTACAACGGATGTGTGTCGTGTCAATGCTAGGCTGGGTTGTCTGCCTCCTACCTACAACGGATGTGTGTCGTGTCAATGCTAGGCTGGGTTGTCTGCCTCCTACCTACAACGGATGTGTGTCGTGTCAATGCTAGGCTGGGTTGTCTGCCTCCTACCTACAACGGATGTGTGTCGTGTCAATGCTAGGCTAGGTTGTCTGCCTCCTACCTACAACGGATGTGTGTCGTGTCAATGCTAGGTTAGGTTGTCTGCCTCCTACCTACAACGGATGTGTGTCGTGTCAATGCTAGGTTAGGTTGTCTGCCTCCTACCTACAACGGATGTGTGTCGTGTCAATGCTAGGCTGGGTTGTCTGCCTCCTACCTACAACGGATGTGTGTCGTGTCAATGCTAGGTTAGGTTGTCTGCCTCCTACCTACAACGGATGTGTGTCGTGTCAATGCTAGGCTAGGTTGTCTGCCTCCTACCTACAACGGATGTGTGTCGTGTCAATGCTAGGCTGGGTTGTCTGCCTCCTACCTACAACGGATGTGTGTCGTGTCAATGCTTGGCTAGGTTGTCTGCCTCCTACCTTCAACGGATGTGTGTCGTGTCAGTGCTAGGCTAGGTTAGGTTGTCTGCCTCCTACCTACAACGGATGTGTGTCGTGTCAATGCTTGGCTAGGTTGTCTGCCTCCTACCTTCAACGGATGTGTGTCGTGTCAATGCTAGGTTAGGTTGTCTGGCTCCTACCTTCAACGGATGTGTGTCGTGTCAATGCTAGGTTAGGTTGTCTGCCTCCTACCTTCAACGGATGTGTGTCGTGTCAGTGCTAGGTTAGGTTAGGTTGTCTGCCTCCTACCTACCAACGGTTTAACCTGGTAGCTGCAGGGATCATGTTTTTAAAGGCCCCTCTAAGCGAGAAAAATGAGAAAAAAACCACTCACGCAAACCATTTCAAAATATATTTCAACGCATTTGTGATCAGTTTATGCATCATCTATTTTGGGGGTTTATATCTTGGCAAAAATGTGGCCCGTCGCTGGTACACGGTAAAGCCGCAAATTTGGCCCGTCGCTGCTACCGGGTTAAGGATAATAGAGAATGGATGACGCTGATGGGACTTTGCTTTTAGACGCATTAGCGTTTCATATATTTCCGACTTTCCTAATGTAAGAACTAGCCCTTCATGAGATAATAATTATGATAAAACTGATAAACATAGATAAGTTTGAACATCAGTAATGGTAAATAAGGAAGGTATCTCTGTTTGTCATTGTTATGTCTTCGTTTGAGTAATGCCATATGAAAATCACAAACACGAAAATAATTTGATAGTGAAAAGGATTACTCTATCAATCTTTTTCAAGTTATCCTCTTAAGAACAGCATGAATCGAATGAGCAAAGACCCGAAAAACAGGTGCTGGAATGTTAATGATACGATAATTGACAAGGCTATATCATTAGAAAATGTAACTGCGTGGAATGTGGAAAATTAACCATGTGAGAACGTTGTGAAAGGACGCTACTACTGCATTTTTGACTTCGATATGAAAGCAACAACTGAACAAAGACGTAAGGAGAGACAGGAACCTTGTATAATTGTCGTGAGATTGATAAACAGGTGATGGAGTGTAAACAGAGAGCGAAAAAAATATTAAGGGGATAATAATATCAATGATAATATAATAGTAAGAACAATAATAATAATAATAATAATAATAATAATAATAATAATAATAATAATAATAAATACCACTACCGGTACTACTGCTACTATTACTACTAATGGTCCTAGGCTAACTTTATTTAAAATGTCGCATTTTAGATGGTATATAAAGGTGGGTGCATACGCTATGGCTGCGCGTGGCTGCGGTGATCAATCCCGAACCGTTGGTCCTTTGAGCCTGTGGTAGTCATGAACCCATTACCCTGGGACACGGGCCAGTGTGAAGTCCAGGATTGCCACATCATTCCCAGGTTTCCTCGGGTGCTCATATATCGACCAGCCTGAAAGGGAGGATGAACAGCTGGGTGAAGTGCACGCCGACAGCCCGGGCCGGGATTCGAACTCGAGCCCGCGGAGTCGTATCCAGGCACGCTGACCACTGCTCCACGGAGGCGTGTGGACTCCCTGGAAGAAAAAAAAAAAAAAAAAAAAAATCGCCTCGCGTTTCGACGACCGAAGTTTGAACCGCAATCGGGTTGTTGGGAATAATAGCTCCGAAAAGCTGCCCCCCCCTCCCCCCGGGGGCAAATAAATAAAATAATGTAAAACTTATGCATGATGAAGACACTTAGTTTTAATGATTTGCTCATGACCCTAAGTTTATATTTTTTTAATGAAAAACCTGCGAGCTAATTATTACTATATATAAACACTTTACTAAATGCGCCTCCGTAGAGCAGTGGTTAGCGGGCCTAACTACGAATACGCGGACCCGGCCCGAGCAGTCGGCGTGCAGTTCACCTAGCTCTTGACCCTCCCTTTCGGACTGGTCGATAAATGGGTACCTGGGGAAACATAGGGAAGGTAAACTGTGGTAGTTATTATGAGAGAATGACCAAATTCCAGAATGAAATTTATATTCATGAGGTGCAGGTTATCACATTTACTGACATACAAGGGATGCAGGTTATCTCATTTATCACATTTACAGACATACAAGGGATGCAGGTTATCTCATTTATCACATATACAGACATACAAGGGATGCAGGTTATCTCATTTATCACATATACAGACATACAAGGGATGCAGGTTATCTCATTTATCACATTTACCGACATACAAGGGATGCAGGTTATCTCATTTATCACATTTACCGACATACAAGGGATGCAGGTTATCTCATTTATCACATTTACTGACATACAAGGGATGCAGGTTATCTCATTTATCACATTTACAGACATACAAGGGGTTCAGGTTATCTCATTTACATGGGGTGCAGGAACAAACTTTCATATGTAATGCATTCTTCAAATTCACAATATATACGTCATCATTTACTTCTTTAAGAATATAGATAAACTTGGGTGGAACAGATCACAAAAGGCAGTCGACAAAAGACACGGTACCTTGCCGAAATTAATCCACCCTGTGTATGTAAACAAAGTCCGCGCATGCGCAGATCAGGATTGGATGGTTTACAACACGTGATGAGAGGTGTCGCCCCGCCGCAGGTAATGAGCTCCTCCCAGCACAGGCTCAAAGGGTCACTGGGACGAAAATGAGCACCGAAGCCATGCACAGCTATACCGTATGCACTCAACTTTGCCCTTACCTATAAAACGAAGTCACTTATTTTCGGTGTGAGAAACATGGAAAATATATTATTTCCAATTAATATGGCAGCAATATCGGCCCAATATTGTGCTTGGAACGTATTACTCGTTGTACGAGAAATTGATATATAATCCGAGAAAAGTCTTAGAGGCTATCTATATTCAGCAATTGTGGTTATTACTTTATAGAGTTTACTTTTCTTGGCTGACTGCATTTGCTCCCATTATGAAGTAGGTAGATCTCCCATGCAGTTCTTACAAAGATCTGCAATGAAAGATAGACAATCACACTTTTTTACACTAAGTCATGCGGTCATCCATTACTCGGGCCGACGATCCACAAGAGCTGTGACGTCATGGTGATGGGTGGCGCACGGGGGCGGCGTCCTGCCCTCACGTGAGGCCTGCCTCCCCCCCCCCAGCCGGTCTCTTACATAAGGCAGTATTCAACATGTTTGCATAACCATGTGCGTCGTGTGCCAAAAGCCTCACTAAGGTGCTTATATAATCGTTGTTTTTGTTGGCTTATTTGTTTATTTTCTCCCAGCGCTTCCTTTTGCACCCTGCCCTGCATGCGTTGCTTGTTGACTCGCCTTCACTCCCATGTTTTCCTTAACGACGACTTTTTTCTTGTATATATATTTTTTTTTGTCATATTTGTATGTGAATGGCAAGGCTGAGCTTCCGTGCGTGTCATTGCTCCTTGCTTGAGAACTCTGCCTCGAGGAAGGTGATAATGTTTTCGTTGTCGTCCCTCTCTCTGTCTGTCTGCATTACCAATACATATATAAAACCCCAGACTTAGTATCCTCACGTATCTCAAACCGTGAGAAAAATTCGATATAAACTGACTGAATGATGGAAAATAACTGATAAAATCTGACGGAATGAATGACTTACGGCGGCCACTTGGAAAAACCCGCCTGTGCTGTGAGGGCAGGCCACGAGTGCTTCTATTAATTCCGCGGTGCTTCGCGGGGTGCCCGTCCCCGCTCCGATAAAACCCGATGAGTCACTGAATGAATGGTAGCCATCTTCAAAATCAAATTTTGACAGGCGATAAGTATTCTTTAGAAAACGCTGTTCACTTAGTTTGTGTACAGCTGTACGTTATAATGTTCTCAAGAAGGTGACACGAGTAACTGTCTTGATAGACTAATAATGTGCAGCTTCCTCGAATAATTGCCAAACTGACAATACATGAGACTCCACCAACGTACGCCAGCTCAGGTGAGGGGCATGCATGGAGCGTCTCAATGCCAGCGCCACCTGCTGATCGGTCTGGTGGCGGGGAGCCCCACAGCCTGCCAGCGTCATTACGACCATTGAATAACTGAAGAGAAAACAAGATGGCTGCCACGACACCCTAGACACGCATGAAACATTTAAAAAATTCAGACTTGAATGAATGTCAATAATGAATAAAAAAAGGAGAGATTATACTAGCATAAAGAAATACGTAGACAGGACAACAATATCATTAACATAAGTTTCTCTTTTTCGGTTATATGACCTTCCAAACCGTGAAGTCTGTGTAAATACCAACAAGACTAATTTTAAATGTTGTAAAGGTGGCGTCACACTGGACCAAATCTGGCGAGCACGAGCTTTTGCTGGCAGCTTTTGCTGGAGGGATGGCTTGCTCCCGAGCTTTTGCTCCTGCGTTTAACTCGCCGCTTGGACGGGGAGCAGCTCGGCGAGCCGCAAGCAGGCAGTCAAATGAGCTCTTTGGTGCACCGATATGTGAATAATATATATTACCTAGTGCACTGAATCCGTATACCCATGATATTAGAAAACTTATTCACATACTCCTTTTATGTTTGACGGTGTTTGTAATATATCATAATGTTGAGAAAAGTAGTGTTGGATTTTATTTTGATTTCCAAGACCATGACCAAGACCGCCCAGGCCAGCTGATATAAACACTCGCCACCTCTCCTCGTTCAAAAGTTCACTTGTCCTCCTTCATTGTACACTTTTTGATAGCAAGAGTCAGGGACCATCCCGAGTTATGGGACCACAGCCATCCAGATTTCTGTAAGTCTACGCTGAAGAAAGTTATGATGTTATGATGTTATACACATCGTGGGTCTCCCTCCCTTCTCTTTCAGCCATGACCGAACCCAGACTCGTCTTTTCTTCTTCTGAGCTCGTTGAATAACAGCAAGTAATGCCGTCACAGCTGCACACTTAGCCGTAATGCGAAGCGTAGGTGTAATAGGCGCCATGGTTGAGGCTTTGTTTACAATGTTGCTCGTCGCTCGCCCCTCGTCAATGTGACGACAACAGTGACTTGCTCGCGAGCAAAAGCTGCCAGCAAGAGCTCGTGCTCGCCAGATTTGGGTCCAGTGTGACTCCAGCTTAATCTCTCTCTCTCTCTCTCTCTCTCTCTCTCTCTCTCTCTCTCTCTCTCTCTCTCCTAAAAATAACCGGCCACGTCTCTCAGCCATGCCCATCCATTTCTCTTCCCCATGCCTTGCATCGTGTTGTACCGAATGAATACACAACTAAGACCGTTTGGCCCGGGGCGTGGTGGTCTGCTAGGTGTACTGTCAGGTCTTGGAAGTGCTGAGCCAGGACGAGGCGGATCGAACCGCAGTACATGTCGCGGCGTGACGTCAGGAAGGGTATTCAGTCTTAACTTTCTCTCTCTCTCTCTCTGTAAACCCCGAGCCACAACACCAGTAGCTTCCCAAAAACACCGTCCCATGTGCACCATGTGTATGCCTCGGGGCAGTGGTCAGCGTGCCTGGCTGCGACTCTGTGGGCCCGGATTCGAATCACGGCTCGAGCCAAGGATTCTAGACTCGATCGGCGATCCAATGTTAGAGCGTGGATGCTGCTGGTGGCGCCATCTCTCGGACTTAAGAAAAACTAAACGAAAACGTAATTTTGCAGGGGTAACTAAGTATTATTTGAAATTTTATATATATATATATATATATATATATATATATATATATATATATATATATATATATATATATATATATATATATATATACCGTTCGAAAATAGGCACAGCAGCCATTTACAGTTGTAGCGTATGCACCCAACTTTACCTTTATATAAACATGGGTAAAAAAGAACTGTCAAGAGGAGGATTATCTGTCTTGTCAATTAATCTTTGTTTCTTGAATCGAATGAATGAAGGAACACAAAGTAAGACTGAAGTCATTTTTTTCTAATGCAGCAGGAAAGAACATACAACGTTCCTAAAATAATCTCTTTTCATGTCAATTGGTTGACTAAAAGAGTTGCAAATGGAAATAAAAAGTATAGCTGATATAAAAGTGTGAAACTGGAGAACGTGACGTAATAACTTATGGAAAAAGGTACAAATTGGAGGAAATGGGACTGGGGCTGCATAATTCGCTAAGTTTCCAATAACAGTGTGTATTTTTTTATAGTTTTGTTTTGGCTTTCATATATATTTTACACCACCTCGAAAATCACGTTATATTGTTATCTATTCATTTGTCTATCTTGTTATATTGTATCTGCTAACATGATAGAGGAGCAGAAGCAACAGCAGGACAGAGTACCCCAATTTTTTTCGTTGGATAGTTAATGATCTACTTATCTGTTTATTTATCCTTTTTTTTTTTTTAAGTTTCCGCCCATGTCGCCGGTAGGGTTTCTTGATAGGGGCCTGATGGTCGGCCCCACCCCATTGTGGCGCAGGCAAGTGTTTATAGTGGCGCCATTTTGCATTGGCTCATGCTGCCCCCCTACTTTGATCCTTGAATCTAGAGTCCGGGTTGATAGGTGGTCTTTTGGAAAGGATGTGGGTAGTCTTAGGCCACTCGGCGGAGACTGAATAATCCTAGCTTGTGGCACCGGGCTGGGCGCGAACCCGCGTTATCTTGGAAGCGGCGCCGTCACGCTATCCACTCGTTTTTAAGCATCCACTGAGTTTGCAGGCATAGCGAAAAGACAGAAGCCAGACAATTCGATCTCTTGTTACTACAATTTTTGAAGGTCACGGAGAATATAAGACAGGTTTTCATCAGTGTTCTTTTGTTTGTGGCACAGAAACCTTGCAAATCTACCGTTAGGGTCATGAGACCACCCATAATAATCCCTATAATTTCTACTAGAGCCTTTCTCACTAAATGTACGAAGTTGTCTAAACATTTGAGAATAAGGACCCAGAGCAAGTTACAGTACCGTTAAGAAGATTTTGATTTCATTGTAAAGGCATGTGTTTATTTACTTATGTGATTATTTACGTATTCACGGTATTTGCAGGCATAGCGTAAGTACAAAAGCCAGAGGAGGATACAGTACCGTTAAGAACACATTGAATCTATTGTACAGGCATGTGTTTATTTACTTATGTGATTATTTATGCATTCACCGTATTTTCAAGCATAGCGAGATAAAGTACCGTCCTGTAGATATATTGTGGATGTCTATATTTATTTACTTATGTGATTATTTATGCATCCACTGTCTTTGCAGGCTTAGTGGAAGGAGAGAGGCCCGAGCAAGACACAGTAAGACCTGTCGAGAAAGTGCAGGAGTACGTCAGTTACATCAAGTTCACCCCGCCGCAGATCGTTCTCTCACTCAGGAACTCGACAGACAACGGCGGTGAGTACAGACTTTGAGGGGCCACTCCTGTGTTTGACCGCTGGGGTGACTTTATTATGCATCTCTCTCTCTCTCTCTCTCTCTCTCTCTCTCTCTCTCTCTCTCTCTCTCTCTCTCTCTCTCTCTCTCTATCGTATCTGAGAGGGTAAGTATTAATATCGTGCTCTTTATCGCCTTTTCTTCATTTTGGTGTCTGTCTCGTATCACTGGATGGATTAGTTGATTTTTTTTTATTTACTTTGTCATATTTCAGGGAGAGGACATATGTCTGACTATAAAATATGACTTAAAACAAGTATTTATATTTTTGTCCTATCGCTTATTTATCTATCTATATTTGTCATTAGTCTGTTTACCTATACTTTACATAATTCCGTCTGTTTGTTTTCTGGATCTGTCTGTGTTCGGCTGTCTGATCGCCTGCCTTTACTTTAGTTTCGTGTACAAAAAGAAATAAGGCACTTTTAGCATTCTTAATCGAATATAAATAACCTTGCATACCTTCTCCATGATGTTGATTTTGGTCTCCTGGAACTTCCCTGCGTCGCTCTCTGGCACAGCGTCTACCTTCCTTTTCGCGCATGCGCACAACACGCAATATCGCACACACTGGCACGCTTGAACTATATTTCAGGACCGTCACTACCGCCGCCACCACCACCAGCAGAAGTCGCGCTGGTGTATAAACCATATAAAAGTATGAGCCAAAATTCGTACAAGTCAAATGCGGGTCGGTTATTTGCATATATTTCAGAATCAAATTTAGGGCATTACAACAGGTGAACTTGTATTTATATTGTGGTGCCTTGGCCAGAGAGACGTAAGAGTTTTGTTATTATTTTGACGCGAAGAAAAAAAAGGAAGAAAACTACTGATGATGAGAAGAGGAGAAAAGATCAGGAGAAAGGAAGGAAGGAGCGAAAGGGAGAGAGTAGAAAGAAAGAAAAGAAATGAGGGAGGTGAAAGAAAATAGCAGTAATGGAAAGAAATGGGGAAAAAAAGCCTGTCTTCATGGGAGAAAAAGGAGGACATAAACGGACAGACACAGACAGACAGACACACAAAGACAAATAGAGTAGAAGACAGACAGAAAAGGAGACATTGACAAACAGACAAACATACTGAGAGAAGGATGTGTATATATGTACCTAAGATGATATAACATAACATAACATAACCTTACCATATCTATCTGGAAAATAGGAATGTAAGGGAAGAAGAAGAAAGGATCGGGTACAGCTGGTGATGGGCGAGGGTTAACGTTGATGGGGCTGGTGAAAGGGAGAAGATAAGGAAGGGGCACCATTAGTAAGGGAAGGTGAAGGGAATGAGAAAGAAGGGCAAATGAAGATGGGTAACTACAGGAAAGAGGAGCAAATGTGAAAGAGACAAAAAATGGAAAGGAGACGAGAGGAGGATGATACAATAATGGAATATACTAATGAACTAGGGACTAACACAAGAGAATGATGATGTTATGAGAGAGAATGGGAGGGAAGACGAAGTGGGTCATGGTTTTTTTAATGGGAGGGAAGACGAAATGGGACATGTTTTTTAGAATGGGAGGGAAGACGAAATGGGACATGTTTTTTAGAATGGGAGGGAAGACGAAATGGGTCATGTTTTTTAGAATGGGAGGGAAGACGAAATGGGACATGTTTTTTAGAATGGGAGGGAAGACGAAATGGGACATGTTTTTTACAATGGAAGGGAAGACGAAATGGGACATGTTTTTTTAGAATGGGAGGGAAGACGAAATGGGTCATGGTTTTTAGAATGGGAGGGAAGACGAAATGGGTCATGGTTTTTAGGATGGGAGGGAAGACGAAATGGGACATGTTTTTCAGAATGGAAGGAAAGACGAAATGGGTCATGGTTTTTAGAATGGGAGGGAAGACGAAATGGGTCATGTTTTTTAGAATGGGAGGGAAGACGAAATGGGACATGGTTTTTAGAATGGGAGGGAAGACGAAATGGTTCATGGTTTTTTAGAATGGGAGGGAAGACGAAATGGGTCATGTCTTTTTAGAATGGGAGGGAAGACGAAATGGGACATGGTTTTTAGAATGGGCGGGAAGACGAAATGGGACATGGTTTTTAGAATGGGAGGGAAGACGAAATGGGACATGGTTTTTAGAATGGGCGGGAAGACGAAATGGGACATGTTTTTAGAATGGGAGGGAAGACAAAATGGGACATGGTTTTTAGAATGGGAGGGAAGACGAAATGGTTCATGTTTTTTTAGAATGGGAGGGAAGACGAAATGGTTCATGGTTTTTTAGAATGGGAGGGGAGGCGAAATGGGACATGTTTTTTTAGAATGGGAGGGAAGACGAAATGGGGTCATGTTTTTTAGAATGGGAGGGAAGACGAAATGGGACATGTTTTTTAGAATGGGAGGGAAGACGAAATGGGACATGTTTTTTTAGAATGGGAGGGAAGACGAAATGGGGTCATGTTTTTTAGAATGGGAGGGAAGACGAAATGGGACATGGTTTTTAGAATGGGAGGGAAGACGAAATGGGACATGGTTTTTTAGAATGGGAGGGAAGACGAAATGGGACATGGTTTTTAGAATGGGAGGGAAGACGAAATGGGACATGTTTTTTTAGAATGGGAGGGAAGACGAAATGGGACATGTTTTTTAGAATGGGAGGGAAGACGAAATGGGACATGTTTTTAGAATGGGAGGGAAGACGAAATGGGACATGTTTTTTAGAATGGGAGGGAAGACGAAATGGGACATGGTTTTTTAGAATGGGAGGGAAGACGAAATGGTTCATGTTTTTTAGAATGGGAGGGAAGACGAAATGGGACATGTTTTTTAGAATGGGAGGGAAGACGAAATGGGACATGTTTTTAGAATTGGAAGGAAGACGAAATGGGTCATGGTTTTTTAGAATGGGAGGGAAGACGAAATGGGACATGTTTTTTAGAATGGGAGGGAAGACGAAATGGGACATGTTTTTTAGAATGGGAGGGAAGACGAAATGGGTCATGTTTTTTAGAATGGGAAGGAAGACGAAATGGATCATGTTTTTTTAATGGGAGGAAGACGAAATGGGACATATTTTTAGAATGGGAGGGAAGACGAAATGGTTCATGTTTTTTAGAATGGGAGGGAAGACGAAATGGGACATGTTTTTTAGAATGGGAGGGAAGACGAAATGGGACATGTTTTTTAGAATGGGAGGGAAGACGAAATGGGTCATGTATTTAGAATGGGAGGAAGACGAAATGGGTCATGTTTTTAGAATGGGAGGAAGACGAAATGGTTCATGTTTTTTTAGAATGGGAGGGAAGACGAAATGGTTCATGTTTTTTGAATGGGAGGGAAGACGAAATGGGACATGTTTTTTAGAATGGGAGGGAAGACGAAATGGGACATGTTTTTTAGAATGGGCGGGAAGACGAAATGGGACATGGTTTTTTAGAATGGGAGGGAAGACGAAATGGGATATGTTTTTTAGAATGGGCGGGAAGACGAAATGGGACATGGTTTTTTTGAATGGGAGGGGAGACGAAATGGGACATGTTTTTTAGAATGGGAGGGAAGACGAAATGGTTCATGTTTTTTAGAATGGGAGGGAAGACGAAATGGTTCATGTTTTTTTAGAATGGGAGGGAAGACGAAATGGGACATGTTTTTTAGAATGGGAGGGAAGACGAAATGGGACATGTTTTTTAGAATGGGAGGGAAGACGAAATGGGACATGTTTTTAGAATGGGAGGGAAGACGAAATGGGACGTGTTTTTTAGAATGGGAGGAAGACGAAATGGGACATGTTTTTAGAATGGGAGGGAAGACGAAATGGATCATGTTTTTTAGAATGGGAGGGAAGACGAAATGGGACATGTTTTTAGAATGGGAGGGAAGACGAAATGGGACATGTTTTTTAGAATGGGAGGGAAGACAAAATGGTTCATGTTTTTTTAGAATGGGAGGGAAGACGAAATGGGTCATGTTTTTAGAATGGGAGGGAAGACGAAATGGGACATGTTTTTTAGAATGGGAGGGAAGACGAAATGGGACATGTTTTTTTAGAATGGGAGGGAAGACGAAATGGGACATGTTTTTTAGAATGGGAGGGAAGACGAAATGGGACATGTTTTTTAGAATGGGAGGGAAGACGAAATGGGACATGTTTTTTAGAATGGGAGGGAAGACGAAATGGGACATGTTTTTAGAATGGGAGGGAAGACGAAATGGGACATGTTTTTTAGAATGGGAGGGAAGACGAAATGGGACATGTTTTTAGAATGGGAGGGAAGACGAAATGGGACATGTTTTTTAGAATGGGAGGGAAGACGAAATGGGACATGTTTTTTAGAATGGGAGGGAAGACGAAATGGGACATGTTTTTAGAATGGGATGGAAGACGAAATGGGACATGTTTTTAGAATGGGAGGAAGACGAAATGGGACATGTTTTTTAGAATGGGAGGAAGACGAAATGGGACATGTTTTTAGAATGGGAGGGAAGACGAAATGGGTCATGTTTTTAGAATGGGAGGGAAGACGAAATGGGACATGTTTTTTAGAATGGGAGGGAAGACGAAATGGGACATGTTTTTTAGAATGGGAGGGAAGACGAAATGGGACATGTTTTTTAGAATGGGAGGGAAGACGAAATGGGACATGTTTTTTAGAATGGGAGGGAAGACGAAATGGGACATGTTTTTTAGAATGGGAGGGAAGACGAAATGGGACATGTTTTTTAGAATGGGAGGGAAGACGAAATGGGACATGTTTTTTAGAATGGGAGGAAGACGAAATGGGACATGTTTTTAGAATGGGAGGAAGACGAAATAGGACATGTTTTTAGAATGGGAGGGAAGACGAAATGGGACATGTTTTTTAGAATGGGAGGGAAGACGAAATGGGACATGTTTTTTAGAATGGGAGGGAAGACGAAATGGGACATGGTTTTTAGAATGGGAGGGAAGACGAAATGGGACATGTTTTTAGAATGGGAGGGAAGACGAAATGGGACATGTTTTTTAGAATGGGAGGGAAGACAAAATGGTTCATGTTTTTTTAGTATGGGAGTGAAGACGAAATGGTTCATGGTTTTTTAGAATGGGAGGGAAGACGAAATGGGTCATGGTTTTTTAGAATGGGAGGGAAGACGAAATGGGACATGTTTTTTAGAATGGGAGGGAAGACGAAATGGGACATGTTTTTTAGAATGGGAGGGAAGACGAAATGGGACATGTTTTTAGAATGGGAGGGAAGACGAAATGGGACATGTTTTTTAGAATGGGAGGGAAGACGAAATGGGACATGTTTTTTTAGAATGGGAGGGAAGACGAAATGGGACATGTTTTTTAGAATGGGAGGGAAGACGAAATGGGACATGTTTTTAGAATGGGAGGGAAGACGAAATGGGACATGTTTTTTAGAATGGGAGGGAAGACGAAATGGGACATGTTTTTTTAGAATGGGAGGGAAGACGAAATGGGACATGGTTTTTAGAATGGGAGGGAAGACGAAATGGGACATGTTTTTTTAGAATGGGAGGGAAGACGAAATGGGACATGGTTTTTAGAATGGGAGGAAGACGAAATGGGACATGTTTTTAGAATGGGAGGAAGACGAAATGGGACATGTTTTTTAGAATGGGAGGGAAGACGAAATGGGACATGTTTTTATAATGGGATGGAAGAAGAAATGGGACATTTTTTTTATAATGGGAGGGAAGACGAAATGGGACATGTTTTTTAGAATGGGAGGGAAGACGAAATGGGACATGTTTTTTAGAATGGGAGGGAAGACGAAATGGGTCATGGTTTTTTAGAATGGGAGGGAAGACGAAATGGGACATGTTTTTTAGAATGGGAGGGAAGACGAAATGGTTCATGTTTTTTAGAATGGGAGGGAAGACGAAATGGGACATGTTTTTTAGAATGGGAGGGAAGACGAAATGGGACATGTTTTTTAGAATGGGAGGGAAGACGAAATGGGACATGTTTTTTAGAATGGGAGGGAAGACGAAATGGTTCATGTTTTTTAGAATGGGAGGGAAGACGAAATGGTTCATGTTTTTTTAGAATGGGAGGGAAGACGAAATGGGACATGTTTTTTTAGAATGGGAGGGAAGACGAAATGGGACATGTTTTTTAGAATGGGAGGGAAGACGAAATGGGACATGGTTTTTTAGAATGGGAGGGAAGACGAAATGGGACATGTTTTTTAGAATGGGAGGAAGACGAGATGGTTCATGGTTTTTAGAATGGGAGGGAAGACGAAATGGGACATGTTTTTTTAGAATGGGAGGGAAGACGAAATGGGACATGTTTTTTAGAATGGGAGGGAAGACGAAATGGGACATGGTTTTTAGAATGGGAGGGAAGACGAAATGGGACATGTTTTTTAGAATGGGAGGGAAGACGAAATGGGACATGTTTTTTTAGAATGGGAGGGAAGACGAAATGGGACATGGTTTTTTAGAATGGGAGGGAAGACGAAATGGTTCATGTTTTTTAGAATGGGAGGGAAGATGAAATGGGTCATGGTTTTTTAGAATGGGAGGGAAGACGAAATGGTTCATGTTTTTTTAGAATGGGAGGGAAGATGAAATGGGTCATGGTTTTTAGAATGGGAGGGAAGACGAAATTGGTCATGGTTTTTAGAATGGGAGGGAAGACGAAATGGGACATGTTTTTAGAATGGGAGGGAAGACGAAATGGGACTTGTTTTTTAGAATGGGAGGAAGACGAAATGGGACATGTTTTTAGAATGGGAGGGAAGACGAAATGGTTCATGTTTTTTAGAATGGGAGGGAAGACGAAATGGGACATGTTTTTTAGAATGGGAGGGAAGACGAAATGGGACATGTTTTTTTAGAATGGGAGGGAAGACGAAATGGGACATGTTTTTTAGAATGGGAGGGAAGACGAAATGGGACATGTTTTTTAGAATGGGAGGGAAGACGAAATGGGACATGTTTTTTAGAATGGGAGGGAAGACGAAATGGGTCATGGTTTTTAGAATGGAAGGGAAGACGAAATGGGTCATGTTTTTTAGAATGGGAGGGAAGACGAAATGGGTCATGGTTTTTAGAATGGGAGGGAAGACGAAATGGGTCATGGTTTTTAGAATGGGAGGGAAGACGAAATGGGACATGTTTTTTAGAATGGGAGGGAAGACGAAATGGGACATGTTTTTTAGAATGGGAGGGAAGACGAAATGGGACATGTTTTTTAGAATGGGAGGGAAGACGAAATGGTTCATGTTTTTTTAGAATGGGAGGGAAGACGAAATGGGACATGTTTTTAGAATGGGAGGGAAGACTAAATGGGACATGTTTTTAGAATGGTAGGGAAGACGAAATGGGTCATGTTTTTTAGAATGGGAGGGAAGACGAAATGGGACATGTTTTTTAGAATGGGAGGGAAGACGAAATGGGACATGTTTTTTAGAATGGGAGGGAAGACGAAATGGGACATGTTTTTTTAGAATGGGAGGGAAGACGAAATGGTTCATGTTTTTTAGAATGGGAGGGAAGACGAAATGGGACATGTTTTTTTAGAATGGGAGGGAAGACGAAATGGTTCATGTTTTTTTAGAATGGGAGGGAAGACGAAATGGGACATGTTTTTTTAGAATGGGAGGGAAGACGAAATGGGACATGTTTTTTAGAATGGGAGGGAAGACGAAATGGTTCATGTTTTTTTAGAATGGGAGGGAAGACGAAATGGGACATGTTTTTTAGAATGGGAGGGAAGACGAAATGGTTTATGTTTTTTAGAATGGGAGGGAAGACGAAATGGTTCATGTTTTTTAGAATGGGAGGGAAGACGAAATGGGACATGTTTTTTAGAATGGGAGGGAAGACGAAATGGTTAATGTTTTTAGAATGGGAGGAAGACGAAATGGGACATGTTTTTAGAATGGGAGGAAGACGAAATGGTTCATGTTTTTAGAATGGGAGGAAGACGAAATGGGACATGTTTTTAGAATGGGAGGAAGACGAAATGGGACATGTTTTTAGAATGGGAGGAAGACGAATTGGTACATGTTTTTTAGAATGGGAGGGAAGACGAAATGGTTCATGTTTTTTAGAATGGGAGGGAAGACGAAATGGGACATGGTTTTTATAATGGGAGGGAAGACGAAATGGTTCATGTTTTTTAGCATGGGAGGGAAGACGAAATGGGACATGTTTTTTAGAATGGGAGGGAAGACGAAATGGGACATGTTTTTTAGAATGGGAGGGAAGACGAAATGGTTCATGTTTTTTAGAATGGGAGGGAAGACGAAATGGGACATGTTTTTTAGAATGGGAGGGAAGACGAAATGGGACATGTGTTTTTGAATGGGAGGAAGACGAAATGGGACATGTTTTTTAGAATGGGAGGGAAGACGAAATGGGACATGGTTTTTAGAATGGGAGGAAGACGAAATGGGACATGGTTTTTAGAATGGGAGGAAGATGAAATGGTTCATGTTTTTTTTAGAATGGGAGGAAGACGAAATGGGACATGTTTTTTAGAATGGGAGGAAGACGAAATGGTTCATGTTTTTTAGAATGGGAGGAAGACGAAATGGGACATGTTTTTAGAATGGGAGGGAAGACGAAATGGGACATGTTTTTAGAATGGGAGGAAGACGAAATGGTTCAAGTTTTTAGAATGGGAGGGAAGACGAAATGGGACATGTTTTTTCGAATGGGAGGGAAGACGAAATGGGTTATGTTTTTTAGAATGGGAGGGAAGACGAAATGGGACATGGTTTTTTAGAATGGGAGGGAAGACGAAATGGGACATGTTTTTTTTAGAATGGGAGGGAAGACGAAATGGGACATGTTTTTTAGAATGGGAGGGAAGACGAAATGGTTCATGTTTTTTAGAATGGGAGGGAAGACGAAATGGGACATGATTTTTTAGAATGGGAGGGAAGACGAAATGGGACATGTTTTTTTGGAATGGGAGGGAAGACGAAATGGTTCATGGTTTGGAGAAGACAGTAAGGGGTGGAAAAGTGAACCTGAGAATAAAAAGGAAGGGAGACAGAGAGAGACCTGATATGCATAATGGAAAAGGGTGAATGGGAAGGCAAGGAAATAAAAGAGGCTTAAGGGATGACGGAATGATGGGAGGAGATAGAAATAGGAAGAAAAAAATATATAAACGGAGAAATAGGAGGGGAGTGAGATGAGTGAAGGAGGAAAGGAAGGGGATGATAATTTATTCTAAGATCAGTGGACAGATAGGGAGGAAGGGAAGGACAATGGGTGAAAGGCTACAATAAGTAAATAGGAAGAATGCGAAGAGAGAGAGGGATAGTGAAAAAGATGGTAAAGGGAAGACGTAACTCAGGGAAGAAGAGGAGGAAGAGAAAGGGATGATAATTTATTCTAAGGAGATCAGTGGACAGATAGGGAGGGAGGGAAGGACAATGGGTGAAAGGCTACAATAAGTAAATAGTAAGAATGAAGAGAGAGAGAGAGAGAGAGAGAGAGAGAGAGAGAGAGAGAGAGAGAGAGAGAGAGAGAGAGAGAGAGAGAGAGAGAGAGAGAGAGAGAGAGAGAGAGAGAGAGAGAGAGAGAGAGAGAGAGAGAGCCGGATGAAGGAAGAGTGAAAAATGGGACCGATTAGATATGGATGTAAGAAGGAAGGAAGAGAGAAAGTAGAGTTCGAGGATGGAGGGAGGGGTGCTACCTGGCGCGTTGGTACATATCCGAGGTGACATCTGTGGCAAAAATATGGGACGGGAAGCAGGAAGCGAGGAGCTGTAGGAGGAAGAGGAGGAGGGAAAAGTCCTAGTTGCCATCTGCATATACTCGTAGTGTGCCCTTCCTTGTTCCCTGTCACTTAGATCTAAACCCGTGTGTGTGTGTGTGTGTGTGTGTGTGTGTGTGTGTGTGTGTGTGTGTGTGTGTGTGTGTGTGTGTGTGTGTGTGTGTGTGTGTGTGTGTGTGTGTGTGTGTGTGTGTGTGTGTGTGTGTGTGTGTGTGTGTGTGTGTGTGTGTGTGTGTGTGTGTGTGTGTGTGTGTGTGTGTGTGTGTGTGTGTGTGTGTCCATCATATGCCTGCGTACCTAAATAGGCGTACCCATGGTGTAGAGGTCAACACGCCTAGCTCCAAATTCACGGGACTTGGATCGATCCCAGCCAGTATAGTCAGCGCCCAGAAGCTGTTCATCAACCCTTTCAGACTAGTCGACTAATGGGTGCCTGGGGAAAGGGGAATAAGGTAATCATGGTAACCTGGATTTTGTACTAAATTATGTGTCCCAAACAAGCGAGTTCTTAAGCACCACAACCTCAACGGATGAGGTGACGGAGATGAGCGCCGACGCAACGCGCAGCTGTGATATATTCCCCTAACTTTAGGCTTTACACACATACGTATAATATAAAGATAGATAGATAGATAGACAGATAGATAAATAGATAAATCTAAGGCTGAACTCTTCTCTCAAACTTTTTCTGAAAACTCCACTCTGGACGATTCTGGGCATATTCCTTCTACTCATCCCCCCTCTGACTCCTTTATGCCTGTTATAAAGATTCTTCAAAATGATGTTTTCTATGCCCTCTCTGGCCTCAATCCTCAGAAGGCTTATGGACCTGATGGAGTGCCTCCTATTGTCCTTAAAAACTGTGCCTCCGTGCTGTCACCCTGCCTGGTCAAACTCTTTCGCCTCTGCCTGTCAATATCTACCTTTCCTTCTTGCTGGAAGTATGCCTTCATACAGCCTGTGCCTAAGAAGGGTGACCGCTCCAATCCCTCAAACTACCGTCCTATAGCTTTACTTTCTTGTCTATCTAAAGCTTTTGAATCAATCCTTAACCGGAAGATTCAAAAGCACCTTTCCACTTCTGACCTTCTATCTGATCGCCAGTATGGGTTCCGCAAGGGGCGTTCTACTGGTGATCTCCTAGCCTTCTTAACTGACTCTTGGTCATCCTCTCTTAGTCGTTTCGGTGAAACCTTTGCTAATTTGCTTTCCAAACTACCCTTCTACGGTTTCTATCCTTCTCTCTGTACCTTTATCTCCAGTTTCCTTTCTGACCGTTCTATTTCTGGCGTGGTAGACGGTCACTGTTCTTCTCCTAAATCTATTAACAGTGGTGTCCCACAGGGTTCTGTCCTATCTCCCACTCTTTTTCTGTTGTTCATTGATGATCTTCTTTCCAAAACGAACTGTCCTATCCATTCCTGCGCCTATGATTCCACTCTGCATTACTCAATTTCTTTTAATAGAAGACCCACCCTACAGGAACTTAACGACTCAAGGCTGGAGGCTGCAGAACGCTTAGCCTCAGACCTTACTATTATTTCCGATTGGGGCAAGAGGAACCTGGTGTCCTTAAACGCCTCAAAAACACAGTTTCTCCACCTATCCACTCGACACAATCTTCCAAACAACTATCCCCTATTCTTTGACAACACCCAGCTATCACCTTCCTCAACACTAAACATCCTCGGTCTATCCTTAACTCAAAATCTCAACTGGAAACTTCATATCTCATCTCTTACTAAATTAGCTTCCTCGAGGCTGGGCGTTCTGTACCGTCTCCGCCAGTTCTTCTCCCCTGCACAGTTGCTATCCATATACAGGGGCCTTGTCCGCCCTCATATGGAGTATGCATCTCATGTGTGGGGGGGCTCCACTCACACAGCTCTTCTGGACAGAGTGGAGGCTAAGGCTCTTCGTCTCATCAGCTCTCCTCCTCATACTGATAGTCTTCTACCTCTTAAATTCCGCCGCAATGTTGCCTCTCTTTCTATCTTCTATCGATATTTCCACGCTGACTGCTCTTCTGAACTTGCTAATTGCATGCCTCCCCCCCTCCCGCGGCCCCGCTGCACTCGACTTTCTACTCATGCTCATCCCTATACTGTCCAAACCCCTTATGCAAGAGTTAACCAGCATCTTCACTCTTTCATCCCTCACGCTGGTAAACTCTGGAACAATCTTCCTTCATCTGTATTTCCTCCTGCCTACGACTTGAACTCTTTCAAGAGGAAGGTATCAGGACATCTCTCCTCCCGTATTTGATCTTGCTGTCGGCCACCTCTTTTGTTTCTTTTTTAGGAGCAGCGAGTAGCGGGCTTTTTTTATTATTGTTTTCTTTTTTTGTGTGCCCTTGAGCTGCCTCCTTTGTTGTAAACACACACACACACACACACACACACACACACACACACACACACACACACACACACACAGTCCTTCAAATAGCGTATAATTAACCTTCATATATTTTTTCTCACAATTATGCATGATAATTATTAAAGGGAAGAACAAATTGGATCTAGATAAATAAGAGTGAATTTTTGTTCAATGTAAAAAGAAAGTTTCCCGGCAGCCGCAGGTGATCATTATACCCGTGAGGTCATGAACGCCACGACGCCCTCACCTGCGACCTGATTGTTTACACACACACACACACACACACACACACACACACACACACACACACACACACACACACACACACACATGAAGATGGCCAGCACACAGAAGCACAAGTAGAGAACACACACACACACACACACACACACACACACACACACACACACACACACACACACACACACACACACACACACACACACACACACACACACTCCCCGCTGATTTGCACCACTCCGATAGTTCAGTTGATTAAAGCGCTGCGCTGCCAGGCCTCGCGGCGTGGCAGGCAGAGGTTCGAGCCCCGCTCAGGCCGGGTTTTTCCGTTGGCTCTGAGTGGTTACTGTCCCCCCTTGAGCAAAGGTTTGTGAGATCCTCGCAGTACCCAGAGATGGACTAATGAGCTTTGCTCTAATCGGGAGGGTACTTCCTCCGCCTCCTCCTCCTCCTCGCCTTCCATGTCCTACTTCTTTGTTCTCCTTGCTCTTTTTGTCTTTTTCCTTGTCCTGTTCATCCTTGTCCTCTTCCTCCTTCTCCTCCTCCTCCTCTTCCTCCTTGTCTATTCTTCCTGTCAAGCTAATTCAAGGATGACAATGTTATTTTCGACTACCCCCCCCCCCCCCCTCACCACACACGCACCCATGACTTTAAAAAAATCTTAACCTTCGAATTAGGTTACTGGATGCCTCTTAGTCTCGTTAGAAAGTCCAGGTCTCCAAAAAAAATAGTTAACACGTGTACTTATATACCTGACTAATAACTAAGAGGAAAAGGATGAAAGAGAGAAAGAAAGAAAGAGAAAATAAGTAAGAAAGTAAGAAAGTAAAAAGGAAGAAAAGAAGGAAGGAAGGAAGGAAAGAAAGAAAAAAAGAAACAAAGAAAGGGAGACACGAAGGAAGAAAGGAAAGAATGCAGATCGAGCAGACTGAGAAAAAAGACTGAAAAAAAGTCTCCATAAAATATTATTTCTGGACGGGAAAAAATTAAGGGAGGGATTGCAGAAAATTACGTTCATATGCAAAATCATGCCTTAAATATGTCGTAAGATAGGTGATGAAATTTCTAGTCTGAGCGAAATATTTTCATTACTATAGAACATTTTTTACAGCAAAGGGAGCAGCTCTAGGGCAAAAATAAGTCCAAGCAGAAGAGCCCGCCATGTGCTGCTCCTGTAGAAGAATGTAGAGATGAGAGGCCAAAGGAGAGGTCAATTTCGGAAGGAGAGGTGTCTTGATACTCCTCTCGTAAACTTACCATGTGATTATAGTCGAGCCGCTTTGATGTCTTTCACCTGTTTTAACGTTTTCCTTAGCAAGATGTCTGACTGAGTGATTGATCGATAGTTTATTGTTGCAAGTAAACAACAAAGGAGAAGGGAGGAGCATGCCATCCTAACCCCCAGGCAGTACAGAATGTGATTATACAAATAAGGATACATGTGGAAGTAGCACCAGGAAACTAAAAAGATACAATGGTAGGGGACAAGTGCTAAAATATGAAGGCCTTGATTTCTGATTGTAGCCCGTATTTTAAGAGCATGTCATCCCAACCCCCAGGCAGTACAGAGTGTGATTATACAACTAAGGATACATGTGGAAGTAGCACCAGGAAACTAAAAAGATACAATGGTAGGAGACAAGTGCTAAAAAATAAAGGCTTTGATTTCTGACTGTAGCTCGTATATTTAAGCGTCTCGGCCCCTCAGTTCGTCTGTTTGAAAAGCCTCTCTTAGAAACTGCTGGGCTTTTCATGGACTGTTTTGTGATGGATATGATAGTTTTAACCCGCCCGCTGCGATTGGAACGAATTTGGTTTTCACTGGTAGCCTGATATCATATACTCCCTGGTCTGTCTCTGCCTCTGTGGTGGATAGTGGAGTGTTTCCCATGTGGTATTGGTGTGCTGGATAACCCCTCCCAAGGTGCAAGACTACATTTTTCTTCACTGAATTGTAGCAGCCACTTTTTGATCCATTCCTGTTGCTTGGTAAGGTCTTCTTGTAGGAAATCCGCAGTCAACGGTTAAGGGGCTGTTACACTGGGTAAATTTTCCGTGGATCTTCAGTCAAACCACGATTTCCGCTCGCGTGGTTCTCCTATTTCCGTGGTTTTCTGACGTGTCCACGATCTTCCAAAGCTACGGTAGATTTAACTGAAGGACGACGGTATTACTCATCATCATCATCAGCAGCAATAAAAACAAACAATTGAGAACCACGCTAGCGGAAATCGTGGTTAGACTGAAGATCCACGGAAAATTTGCCTAGTGTAATAGCCCCTTTACCCGACTTCTGTATCTTGAACGGGGAAAAACACCGATGGAGACCCGGGTAATCTTCTCTGTGGCCTTGGGAAATGGTCGTGGTTTGAGCCCGATACGTTCATCCAGTTTTTAGTGAAATATTGATAATTTTATGAGAAGAAGGGAACCCCACAAAAAAATCAAGCAGTAGTCAGGTAAAGTTTGGTAAAATATTAAGGGTTTTTTATATGAAACTATTTTTTTTTCTTGTTTGTTTTTCATGTATCGTCTTTCAAATTTCTACACACGTAAGTAGGTGTCATAGCTATCTGTAAATAAAATTGCATGTAAATTGATGCACAGGGTATCAGGACACCTCTCCTTCCGAAACTGACCTCTCTTTCGGCCACCTCTTTGGATTCTTTTTAGGAGCAGCAAGTAGCGGGCTTTTTTTTTATTATTGTTTCCTTTTTTTGTGCCCTTGAGCTGTCTCCTTTGTTGTAAAAAAAACAAAAAAAACACGATCATTAACCACATAAAAAATGGTGAACAGTCCCTTGAGACATGGACCTGTTTCTCACTTCCACCAGTTCATTCATCTTTTAATCGTGTACTGAAAAGGTTTATTGTGTGAATATTTTGATGTTTCCGTCCTTTCCTGATCCCTGAGCTTGTCTTCGTTTGGCCTTTAGAATTCGAACACACAGACATTTTTTTCTTTTTAATGTCTACGCCTATAGCGCCGGTAGGCTTTCTTGAGGGGTCTGGATGGTGTTCGGCCCCAGCCCGTCGTGGCGCAGGCAAGTGTTTATAGTGGCGCCATCTTCTCTTGGCTCATGCTGTCCCCCGGAACTCGTTCTTGGTTCACTTGGACGGTTTCCTCTAGAGTCCGGGTTGATGGGTGGTCTTCAGGACAGCATGTGGGTAGTTTTAAGCCACTCGGCGGTGACTGAAAAATCCGAGGTGGTAGCGTGGGGATTCGAACTCGCGTCGTCCATCACGTGGTGAATGTGGGCCCAGCACGCTACCACTCAGCCACCGCCTACCCTAAGACTGAGAAGAAAGAGAAAAAAAGCCGTAGTCATTGCATTGATTACATAATTATGCGAGTGAGCGGCGCCATTATCGTCCTGTGAAGTAATGATGCAGGCGACAATGCATCAAAGGGACTTCCTCGTTTCTCCCTGCCTCACCGCACCGCCACACTGACTCCTTTTTCTCTCTCTCTACTTCTCACGTCCTCCCCCCTTCTCCTACCCCCATTTTTTTAGCAATACTTTTCTATCTCTAGTTCCGCTTTTTTGTACTTCTATCAATTTCTCTTATTCATGTTCATTACAACTCAGTTTCGTTCACAACTTTTTTTCTTTCTCTACTCTCACTTCCTCTTCTCCTTCTCCTACTCCCATTTTTTTAGCAATACTTTTCTATCTCTAGTTCCACTTTTTATACTTCTATCAATTTCTCTCATTCATTTCATTACAACTCAGTTTCGTTCACTGCTTCTCTCACCTCTTTCGTACATTTCTTTATTATTCATTCATCCACCTTTCACTTCCATGCCCTCCTCTTCCTCTTTCTCTAACCCTGCCTCGCCTTCTTTCACATTAAACCTTTTTTACATCATCAACTTCAAGCACTTTCTTCCATTCACATGTCCTCCTCTTCCTCTTTCTCTAACCCTGGCTCGCCTTCTCTCCTTTCACTTCCATGTCCTCCTCTTCCTCTTTCTCTAACCCTGGCTCGCCTTCTCTCACATTAAACCTTTTTTACATCATCAATTCCAAGCACCTTCTTCCATTCACATGTTCCATTTTCCCCGCCAATCATTTTCCACTTTCTCATCCGTGTCTTCCTCTTCCTTCTCCAGATCCTTCCGTCCCTCACCGTCCTCCTCCTCCTCCACGCTCCCCCCCCCCCACCCCGGCACCCTCCCCTTTTCCCTTCTATGGGCCATAATAATAACTATAATCTCGCAAGGGCCTGGGCAGATGACACACGTCCCACACACGCCTGTAACTCTATGGTGACTCCCGCAGAACTCAAGGTGACGATACAAGGACACCTCAACCTTAGAAATCTCTCTCTCTCTCTCTCTCTCTCTCTCTCTCTCTCTCTCTCTCTCTCTCTCTCTCTCTCTCTCATCTTTATCCTTCACCCCCTCGTCTACCTTCCCTAACCTACACATTTTCGTAAGCTGTGTGCGTGTGTGTGTGTGCGTGTGCGTGTGTGTGTGTGTGTGTGTGTGTGTGTGTGTGTAGGTTAGAATGTCGGGCAGGGGCAAGGTTGGGGAAGGAATGATGGGGTAGGGTATATATGTGTGTGTGTGTGTG